>NW_006160213.1:639781-668062 GCF_000334495.1 Tupaia belangeri chinensis
TCTTTCCTCATTCTATCTCAATTTTTTTCTTTTCTAATTGCTCAAGGGAACTATCTGGTAATTTTTTTAAAGTTCAAATTAATGGAAAAAAAAGTTCAAATTAATGATCAAAACTTGTAACAAAACCCTATCAAGTTTATTGAGGTATGACCACTTAATTTAATCTAATTAGAAAACTTCTAATTGTAATCATCTGCAAGAAATTTTTCTTTCCCGTTAAGTGCTTTGCAAAATGTCATGTCATCTTTAACAGCACTGAAGCACAGAATACAAGAAATGGAAAAAAATCAAAGATATTACCAAATTTAACTCCCTCTTATTTATGGATATGTTCATTGAGGGTTAGCAAAGTGAGGAAATATGTATGAAGTCACAAAGCTAATTAATATCAGATCGATATGCTATGTGTATGCACATTTTCAAAAATATTTCCTATAATGATTAATTAATTATTGAAGTCTATTAAAGTCATTTGTATAGGTGTACAAATATAAATACATATGTATATCTTTATGTGTGTGTGTGTATATATATATATATACACACACACGCACACACACACACACTTGTATGCATTTTATTAACTTGGCCAGTCAAAAGTGACTGTTGTTTCAATTTGATGTTGTATTCTGTAAGCTAATGGAAACATTGGTGAAATCTGAGAAAATTCTGGAGGTTATTTACTACTATTACCAGTGTTCCCTCCCTAGTTTTCGCAAGTGTACCTGGTCATGTAAGGTGTTAACATTAAGAGAAACTTCATCTTTGTAACTTCTCTGGAAAACTAATGATCTCAAACTGAAAGTTATATTAACATTGTTATTTATGGTAATTCAGGATTATAAATAGCAAATAAGGTCATTTATCTTAGACATTTAAGAAGTGGAAAAGGATTCATGCACAAACTACTCTTTTAGTAAAAATTGCAATTCTTTATGCACAAATTATCCTTTCATTATAAACTGTAATTCTGTTTTGGACCTTGTGGATGTGATAAATTAGATGCCTCAGGAAACAGACTCAGACAAAGATATACTTGCAGGAGGATTTGCTGGACGAGATCTTGGGAATAACAGCTCCTAGGTAGGAAGGGGAGAAAGAAATGGCAGAGGGAAGAGTTGAAATGCAGTGAAGTTTTAAAAGACATTTTAACACATCTTCTGGGATGCTCTTAAACTGGGATAGCAGTTCCAAGAAGTTCCAAAGAGGTCTTTGTACCTGTCACAATCACAAGACATTGGAAGTAGGCTTTTTTTGTTGTTGTTGTTGGAGTGGACTTTCATGAGAGGGGGTTACTTTGGGCAGGCAGTACTTTTCAGTCTAGGGAACTTCCTGAGGAAAGATTCAGCTTTGAACTCTCAGCAGGCAGCACCTCTGGAGGCTGGAGGAAGGATCACCTCGTTCTTATAGAAGGGATCTGTGTGTGTTGCACCATAGCATCCACTAAAATGAAGCTAACTCTTCAACACAAGATGAAAAACTAGATAGCCAAGGCTATTTTACTAAGTATGTCTAGTCAAAGTCACCTGAGTTTTACTCAGATGTTTCTTATCCCAAGTAGTTTTTCTCTGAAAAATTTCTTTGTGTTCATACCTGTAATTATCTACATGCTTCATAACATCTATCCGAAGATGTTAGCAATTTGGGTTGAAAGGAAATGTAGAATAAGATTTTCACTTAAACTTTTTTTTTTATTTTACATTAATTCACTGTATACCACTACAGCATATTAAAAGAATTTTCCTATCCAGAATACACTGAATATTGGCCCAAAGACATTACCTTACCTATTATTTTCAACAGATAATTTTCCATTTTGTGCTTCTTAACGGTTTTACTTCTTTTTTTCTTCTCCCTTGATTCCCTCCCTCTCACACTC
This sequence comes from Tupaia belangeri chinensis, assembly GCF_000334495.1. Classification (NCBI taxonomy): domain Eukaryota; kingdom Metazoa; phylum Chordata; class Mammalia; order Scandentia; family Tupaiidae; genus Tupaia; species Tupaia belangeri. Next base: position 641,661 of record NW_006160213.1, read on the forward strand.
TTTTGTATTTTCAAGGGGTATGACTTTAAATGAGGGAAATACAGTTTCCCATTGCATTTGCCTATTCAAATGTATAGTAAATCTTCACATCACCCCTACCTTCCACATCTGTCTAAATGAAGTCATTTTCATTAAGCCTGCCTCAGTGCTACGAGGAAATTCCAAATCTGACAGGCCGTGTGCATAATGTTTTCTGTTCCAGAGAAGTCACCCAGAGGTTCGGCAGACAAAGACATTTTGGTTTATAGGAGGCGCTGATGGTGACTGGTTGGTGAAGAGTTCACACCTCAATGCAATGCAGCCAGCAACGTTACAGACATCAGATCAAAACAAGCTCGGGCACATGTAGACATCTAGTCTCTTCAGACCAGAAGAGACTTTCACAATCAGGTAATTATGCTCACTCAGCTTAGCGGACTGCATTTTGTAACTCATGACTGGGAAGGTGTGCATTCTTCAGAGACCAGCCTTGGCCAGAGGCCACTCCCTGAAGTAGAGGGTAGAAGGAAGTCACTCTATGGTGAGGGTCGGGTGGAGGGATGAGACAGTCTATGTTTGTATGATACCCCATGCTCAGTCATGTCGTGGCAACAAATCAACCCCCAAATCTTGGTGGCTTGATGCATCAAATCTTCTGTCTAGTGTAGGTTAGCAAGTGTATACAGAAGGCTCTACCATTGTGTGCCACCCATCTGGAATACAGACTCTGAGGAGACACGCCTGGAACCAGAAGTAATCCTTCCCCTGATAGTCTACTGCTTAAGACTTGGTTCTAACCTAACAAGAGAAGCTACTAAATGTAAAGGAGTCCATGGAACACTAACAGACTGCCCAAACTGGCTGGAACGTCTTCTAGGTTATTCCGTACACAGCTCCAACCCAGCAAAGAAGGACTCAATTTACATGTCCCTCTCCTTAATTACATTACTAGCTAAAGTCTTATCCATCAGCTCGAGGAGAAGAAGAATGCCAACCTTTATCCATGGATATTTTTAAATTAGCTACATTGGCTAGTGAATCAACAACGTGTGTACTCAGTTTACATTTTTAAGGACACATAAAAAAATGCTTTGGTGAGTGGCATAATTATGGGAAGGCAAATTTCATCTTCAAAATCTTTTGAATCTATTATGGAAATTAGCCTTCAATTTCAAAAAGCCTAGACTTAAAATATGTAGGCAGGGATATTTTATGTACTCGTTATTTTATAAGGAGCCACAATGTATTAGGACAAATAGGGTAAGTAAAAACTGTCGGCAAATATCCAAGCAGGACATTAGCAAACAGCATCAGAGGCGGAGGCTTTTGTACGGAGGCATGCATTTCCTTACCATATGTTCCTAGTTTTTCAGTTAAATGTTTTTCTTCTCAAAAAAAAAAAAAAAGTTCTCCATCTAGGTAAGTAAAAACTGTCGGCAAATATCCAAGCAGGACATTAGCAAACAGCATCAGAGGCGGAGGCTTTTGTACGGAGGCATGCATTTCCTTACCATATGTTCCTAGTTTTTCAGTTAAATGTTTTTCTTCTCAAAAAAAAAAAAAAAGTCTCTCATCTAATGGCAGAGCAGACATGTTGACATGTTTTTTACCTTAAAACAACCACTCGTCATGAATACTGGTCACCAAAACATGAGTCTTCTTATTACAGATGCATAAAGTAATGGCCCAAAGGTTGGTCTCTGAAACCAAGTCTCCTGGTGCAGTTACTGTTCCTAGGCAATTAGTTAACCTCTCTAAGATTCAGTGTTTCCCATCTGTATAATGGACACAATACTATTATCTACCTAGCAGAGTTGATGTGAGAACAAACTGGTTGATATTTGTAAAATGTTTATTACAATGCCTGGTACATAAGTAAACTCCATGCATTTGTTGTTATCGCTATTATTTGGCAATTTCTAAATAATGCTGACTCAATTTTATAACAGAGAAAGCGTTTAAAATGGAGAATTTTTTTGAGACATTTTTGCTATAGGGCGTGTGCACTCGTCAGAAAGACAGAGAGAGACAGAGAGACAGAAAGTGAGAAATCACCCCCCAGGGGGGATGGCCACACTGCAATCCCTTCTCTTCCTTTCTCCTCTTGGTATCTTGGGCATGCACACACATGCACCCTGAGTGAGTTTAACCCACCGGGTCCGGGACTTGAACTGCGGCCAACTACAGGGGAGTTCAGCGACATAGCCACTACACTAACTGTGGTCCCTAAAATGAAGAATTTAAGTCCAATATAAGCCTTATAAAATAGCAGTACCAATATAAATTTTGAATGCTAAAATTTGTTTTGGAAACATTCATTCTTTACTTTTTCTGTTCTATTACTTTCCCAATCAGAAATTTAACTCAAAGGGACATATGTTAGCATGTTCTGTTTATAATGTATATTATAATGTACACCTTATAATGTACATTATAATACATTATATACATTGTATTATATTATAGTATACATATAATACATTATAGGATGTATACAATGCATATATTATAATATACATTATAAACAGAACATGCTAATGTATTTTCTCATGTGATTATCAGCTCAAGGCAAAAGTGAAGGAATAAAAAAAGAGAAGAGGAATCCTCTTTCTCACACTCTGAATTCTACATGACCCTTTTCCACTCCCACACACACACCACCATGTCCACTGTTCACAGCAATGCAGAGCTTCCTCTGGCAGGTGACCGGAAGGCAAAGCATTGTGGGAAGAAGGGACTAGAAAAAAGAATGGAAAGATCTGGAAGATTTATGCTCAGAGACTCTTTATAGTCAATGGGAAACAAGAGGTTGGTGCGAAAGCTCCAAAGGGGCAACTCTGACATCTGCCTGCTCCTCTTCACGTCCTGCGATATTACTTGCTTTCTCGCAGTGTAAGAAAGAGGCCTGATCACAACATTCACAGGCTTTATCGTCTTCTAGAAGCACTTCTCTTTCCCCAATATCCATGGGTAAATTTTTTTGATCCCACGAATGTGTAAGCAAGAAGACTCTACCACAGAATGCTGCTGGATATTGCCAAGATCTTGGCACCACAGACCATAAGCACCCCGGTTCCAGTACACACGTGATATGGGATGAACCGGGTTATTCCCCAATTCATATGTTGAAGTCTTTCCTCAGCTTGTGACTATGTTCAGAGGCAAGGCCTGTAAATAGGTGACTGACTTAAAATGAGACCATTAGGGTCTCATTTAACTGTTATAAGCAAAGGATCATTGTATAGACAGATACGAGGGATGCATGTACACAGGAGAAAGATCATGTGAGGATACAGCAAAATGGCAGGCATCTACAAGCCAAGGAAAGGGACCTTAAAAGAAGGGACTCCCAGCCTCCAGACTGTGAGAGAATGCACTTCTATTATTTAAACCACCAGGTCTGTGGTGCTATGTATGGCAGCTCTAGCAAACTAATACAACATTATTTTGGAATTAGTAAAGACAAACGATGTTTTTTTCTCTTAGTAAGCAATTTGCTCAGTTTTGTTATTGTGTACATACTAGGCTATTTCAAAATGCTTGTGGAAACACGTATTAAAGTATACATTTAGGGCCAGCATGTAGTTTGGTGGTGAAGTTGGCTGGATCTCACATGCTGACTACAGTTTGAGACTTAGACCTGCCAACTTGAAAAGTACACCAGGTGCGTATGTGTGTGTGTGTGTGTGTCCAAAATCTCAAGGAGAAAATGGAAGAGAAGGGACTGTGGTATGACCATCCACCTAGGATGGAGTGCTTTCTCACTTTCTCTCATCTTTCTGTCTCTCCATTAAGCACACATGCCCTGTAGCAAAAGTTATACAGTACAAATTTATTTTGGTGTAAAAAAAGTTGAAGCCCATGCATTTTTTTTTTTTTTTGAGAGATTTTCACTGTAGGGCGCGTGCGCTCGCCAGACAGACAGAGAGAGACATAGAGACAGAAAGCGAGAAATCACCCCCCAGGGGGGATGGTCACGCTGCAATCCCTTCTCCATTCTCCTCTCGGGATCTTGGGCACGCACGCACACGCGCCCGGCGTGAGTTTTAAGTCACCGGGTCCGGGACACGAACAGCGGTCGACTACGTGGGAGTCCAGCGACATAGCCATTACGCTAACTGCTGGTTCCCAGCATTTTTTTTTTCATACATATGTCCCATTAACATTTTGAAATCCCCTTATATTAGTCCTTCTTATGGTTACCAATCTCATTTTTAAAATATAGCATGACACAGATTTTCTTCAGGAAGTATTTTCTATTTATCCCATCCCAATCTTATTACTCTTATAGTATATGACTCTCAAAGCTATGAGTTTCTGGGGCCAGCAGGTTTCATGGTGGTTAAGGCACTGGACACTCCCACATGGACAACCATGGTTCAAGTACCAGACCTGGTGACTTGTTTTCTTCCCACCCCACCCCCCCCGTGTCTCTCTGGTAAAATTAAAATAACTGAATAAATAAATAAATAAATAAATAAATAAATAAAATTAAATAAATAATTCATTTTTTAAAAAAGAAAGTAATGTGTTTTTATAGCTGTGTTATTTTGGAAATAGTATCTTTATTTGGGTTATTGCTATGTATAACCCTAGCCATTAGTATGACTTCCTCCTTTCCATGTCAACGTTTGTAGAGAAGAGAAAAATCTCCTCTCTGCCGGAGACTCTTATATTGTGGTATATACCTTGTCTCGTTTATCCTTAGTCCTTGCATTGGAGAAAATAAACTAAATGAAAAATGATATACTTTATTGGTCTACTGTAGAAAAAAACATTATTACTTTGAAACTTAGGGGTAATGATAAACAGTTACAGTTACATTCCTTAAGTCTATTACACATCTCTCCACAATAATTTTTAATTTTGGAAGAAGCGATGTGGAAATTGTATTCAAATTATCATTCTTTGCCCCCTTTTTTGTACTCCCCCGAGCTAAGTTTATTAATATCAAAGATTTCTATTCATTCTATGTAAATTTACGAAAGTCTATTAAATCTCCTGATTGCTGACATTTTAGAGTTTTATACACTTTTTGTCTCTCTTTTGACAAATCACACACATATCTTCAGGGACTCTTATTACAGAGCTAAGTACATTGTCTGACAAAAGCTGAAGAATTTTAATAGATAAATGACAAATTTTAACAAAGAGTTCTAGTGAATTAATTTCTGAAATCGTTTACTGTATGTATAGAAAGCTGGCAGAAGTAATTGATGAAGTGCAGGTTTTCTATACATAATAAAAAAAGAGAAAATTATTAGTAGATCTATTTGATAAGATCCATCTCTTTGATGGATATCCATAAAAATAATCTACCAATACAAATATATCTTCTTGCTTTTTTATTAGGTTCTTTTTCCCTGGGCTGAAAAAAAATAATGTCACTAGTTAATTATTAATAGCTATCATTTCCATCATTTCGCTGGCTGCCTCAGTAGTATTCAGAATGAATCCAGAAAGGTCAAGTTCAGATGAGAAAAGGAAGCAATTCTATTATTACAAAATCAAGGACATTTTAGAATCCCGAAACAGAGGAGCCTTATAAGTTAAATATACACTTCTGAGTATTTCTTTGAATACCTAGTTTACAGCCAGCAATGTGTGCATGTGTGTGTGTGTGTGTGTGCCTGTGCAGGTGTGTGGTGTGCATGTGAAGGAGTGCATTTGATCGCATCCCTGCAGGATCTGTTCCCTGCAGGTGCTGAAAAAGGTCAAACAGAGAAAATCATCATCATAAAGTGAAGTGATTTTCTTCTTTATGAGTTCCTGATATAAACAGACTGATGAACACAACATGCTCCTTACTCACCCGCATGACATCATACACAATCACAGCTCAATGTTTCTGTCAAAGCCTGAAGAGTCACTACCAGATTGTTGCCTGATTGGTATATGACCCCAAATGGTATTTCCTTGGTATTTAGTTAGTCAGTGCTTATTTTGCAAGATGTCTAGGCCCTATGGGGGCAGGTCAGAGCTGGTGAGCATGGAGCCAAGGTTAGAGTTTGCCAGCTCAGAAAACGAGCAGGCTGTGTCGGTGATGCAGCAGCCACGTTATTGAACATTTATCGATGGAAGAGCAAAAGAATACAAAATAAGCTTAGAACAGACTTCGCCGATTTTAAAATCAGAAATGACACATCACATTCTTTGGAAAAGAGAAGGTTTGTAAGCATGTGGCACTTAATCTTTGTTCATAATTTATGCCCATGTTCAAGACATTTTTGAAATCCATTTTCCTTCAGGCTCTAATTTTGCTGCCAGGCTCCATTTACTGCCAGTTAAGCAGCAGCTTTTAGGATATGGAGGGCTTACCGAAGAGTCACCTTCTGAATCTTCCTACCCAAGACATTTAAGTCAGAATCTGGACCCAATCTGCTGCATCATTCCTAGCGGAAAGTGAAGACGATTCAAAGATCTGCTGGTATAAACATACTCCTTGAGAGACCAGCCAAATAGTCTGAAGGTTTGGATTTTAAGAAAAAAAAAAAACAAAAACCAATCCATGGTTAAAGAATGTTTTAGAGTATCTTAGAAAAGAGGCTTATAATGTTTCTGAGAAAGTGAAGTAATTTCTTTTAATACAATGAACGTATGAAATGATGTAATGTGTGAAGTATTGAAAGGTCAAATCAGGAAGAAATGGTAAAGTTTCTAATAGGATAGAGTCTTATTTTTTTTCCTAATAATTGAATCCTAATCTTAATGCAATCATTTACTGTAGGAGCTGACTTCAAAAAGTTCATGGAAAAATAGAATTAAAGTACAAATTTAGGGGCTGGCATGTGGTGTGGTGGTTGAGGTGCTGGATTCCCACGTGGCTGACCATGGCTCAGATCCTGAGCCTGGCAGCTTGCTTTCTCACTCTCCCTTTCTCTCTGCCTGTCTCTCTCTAATCAAAATTGAAGAATTATAATAATAAATACAATTAAAAATAAATAAATCTTTTTAAAAAAAAGTACAAGTTTATTTTGACACAAAGCTTTAACCTTGCATAATTTTCTCAGAATGTGCATTTTTCCATGAAACTTTGAAGTCCTCTTGCATTTAAGTCTATGAACAGTAGAGTACACTCCTGTTTTTAAGACATTATGGAAAAGTAAGATGAAATATTCAACAGCTGAGTTATAACCCACTTCCAATATGTGCCAAATCTTTGTTTTAGTGTCAATATCATTATCTAACTAAATATCACAATATAGCCAAGCAAGCAAAAAGTGCAATGACACATCCCATATAAATATGAATAAAGTACCATACATATTGTTTGCTATTAAAAACAAAACAGACTAACCATACATTTTTCTCCTGAGTCCCTATTGCCAAATATAAAGTTATTCAACATATTTGAAGAAACTTTACATTATCTTGTCACAATCTATGGTTACTTCAGATTTGTTGGCCATCTTGGTTTTCAATGGTTTAATGGTAGTTTTCTTAGTTCATAGATGTTCACCGAATAGCAAAACTACGCCAATTTCCTAGAGTCAAAGTGTAGTTTTACACGGTCTGAACTTGTGATTGATCTGAGCCATGTTTAGCTTTAATCTATTCCCGCACATGACTAAGGAAAGAGATGTTCTATCAGATTCTGTCCTTGTAGCTTCGAGTCATTCTCTGTGCGCATCTAGAGTGGGAAAAGCTTTCAAATCCAAGTAGGGTCAGGATTTAACCCTTATTTGGATGTTATTGTGACTGCAGAGGGAGAGTTGGCAATTTCCACAGATAAAAGGGTCAAGACCCAGAGGAAAACACAGAGGATTTAGGTGGGATTGTCATTTTTGGCTGGAGCAAGTACAAGATTTAATGGCTTGGAAATGGATTTCTACTTACTCTGGTATGAAATTCAGGTCTGAGTCACATAGAGCTATAGCCAACAGCTCCCAACAAAGATGGGTTGAGAGTAGGGCAAAAAAGAAGTCGATGCTAAATGGAAAACAGCAGAAGCTTAATGTGAGGCTAGAAGAGACAGAGAGAGCATGTTATAAGTTGGGAGAAGAGTAGATAGGGTAGTTGGGCCAGCCTACCAGCTATTTAGAAAATCTTGGTTAGTCAAACCTAAGCTCTAAGAGAAAAGTTCTTAATTTGTACAACTCTCTCAGAAAAGACAATTTCTGAATTTTTTCATATGACTACATTCGGAATCATTCCGTAATGTTACTTTTATTTATGAACTCTATGTTGCTTTGGCTTGAAATGACAAGAAATGTCATGTTCTCTAAGCAAGGAAAACACTTTCAAAATGTTTTCAAAATAAATTACTAACTAGAATTTGTTTGTTTGTTTGCTTGCTTTTAAGGCTTTTGCCAGAGGGTATGTGTACTCACCAGAGAGAAAGAGAGAGAATGAGAAGGGAATGAAGAAACCACCAGCTAGAGTAGATTAGCATACCACAACACCTTCTCCTCCATTTTCCTGGAATTTTAGACATGCATGTACATACTCTCAGTGTGATTTACAAGTCACCAGGTTCATGACTGAAACAAGGTCGGCCATATTGGAGTCCATCAACTAAAGCACTATACCATCTGCTGGCCTCAGCAGCTAGAATTTTTAATTTGATATAATGCTCAAGAATATTATACAAAAAAGTAAAACAAATACAATTCAGAATCATTTCCTACTTGCTATTGACCTAAAAATAAACATTATCTTATTTAGAAGAATAATTTATAACTATGGGTTAGCCCTCGTTTATTAGAAAAATAGGTCCATCAAATCACTTTTATGAATTGTCTCAGTATGTTATTGTGTTAGTAACAGGAACACCTGAGACTGAGTGATTCATAAATAATAGGTTTATATTAGTGTTCATAAATAGAGGCTTATTTGTTTGTGATCCTGATAACTGTTAAGTCCAAGAGCATAGGACTGGCATCTCTCTGGCCTTTGGTCATACATTACAACATGGCCAACCAAAGCAGGAAGGTAAGCAGACATGTGGAAAGATAGAGACCATGGTCAGCAATCTTTCTTTGACCACAAACAACCCACTGTTTGGAGAACTAACTCCTTCTGATGAGAGCTAGAACTCACTGCATCCTTTGAGATAGCATTAACCCATTCATAAAGGTGATCTCTTCATGATCCAAGCACCACCCATGAGGTGACACCTCTTACGGGTCTCAGCACTCAATGCCATTCCACTGGGGACCAAACCATTATCTCAACCATAGCATATGTTAGCTTGACAAATCAGAACATACCCATTGCACAATAAATATATAACTTAAATTTCAATCAGATCCTCTCCCAACAGTGTAGTTCAATCTGCTTTATAGAGATGATGGCTTGGTGTTAACAGCTCTGGGACCACATGAATTATGAGTAAATGCATGACGAAAGCATTGCTTGACCATTTGATTTTACTCTGTGGAAAGGTAGACCATATCCAAAAAATCACTGTAGCTTGACCTGCTCATTGTTCTTATTAGAAGTATTCACAGTAGTAGTATTGGCTTGAGTGGCCAAACTCATTATGTTTTTTAATACATAGTTATAAGAAAGAGATAATATAAACAGGATGTTTTCATTTCACTCTTTCATAGGAAATAATTATTTGACTTATGTGTGTTTGTATTACCATGACAGGAATATTTTCTAGGGAGCTACATTTAGAATGTCTTAATTGTTATCCAAGAGCATAGGACTGGCATCTCTCTGGCCTTTGGTCATACATTACAACATGGCCAACCAAAGCAGGAAGGTAAGCAGACATGTGGAAAGATAGAGACCATGGTCAGCAATCTTTCTTTGACCACAAACAACCCACTGTTTGGAGAACTAACTCCTTCTGATGAGAGCTAGAACTCACTGCATCCTTTGAGATAGCATTAACCCATTCATAAAGGTGATCTCTTCATGATCCAAGCACCACCCATGAGGTGACACCTCTTACGGGTCTCAGCACTCAATGCCATTCCACTGGGGACCAAACCATTATCTCAACCATAGCATATGTTAGCTTGACAAATCAGAACATACCCATTGCACAATAAATATATAACTTAAATTTCAATCAGATCCTCTCCCAACAGTGTAGTTCAATCTGCTTTATAGAGATGATGGCTTGGTGTTAACAGCTCTGGGACCACATGAATTATGAGTAAATGCATGACGAAAGCATTGCTTGACCATTTGATTTTACTCTGTGGAAAGGTAGACCATATCCAAAAAATCACTGTAGCTTGACCTGCTCATTGTTCTTATTAGAAGTATTCACAGTAGTAGTATTGGCTTGAGTGGCCAAACTCATTATGTTTTTTAATACATAGTTATAAGAAAGAGATAATATAAACAGGATGTTTTCATTTCACTCTTTCATAGGAAATAATTATTTGACTTATGTGTGTTTGTATTACCATGACAGGAATATTTTCTAGGGAGCTAATTTAGAATGTCTTAATTGTTAAAAAAAAAAACTACTACCTATTTTGGATCATAAATAAAAAGCATCTTATTAGCTCCTCTTAGACTATATTAGATATATTTTAAACTGTCTTGCAATGTTGTTAATTATTATAGATTTTGCAGACGTGACTTAAGGCAGTGTTTTTCTAACAATAACTTATTAGGACGATATGGATCATTAGGAAATAAAAATATTTTCCTGTTAATGGCAACAAATCTAAAGTGAGATCCCCCAAATATTGGCATAGTCTAGCAAGTAATGATACCTGACCTGTGAATTTTAAAGATTATTTCTGGAGAGAAATCTCAAATGCCCAATAACTCCTTTTTTCTAATTTTTAAAATTATAATGGAGGGAACAGAATTTAGGGTTTGTCAAAATGTCCAACATCAAAAACAACAATTTAGGGTTTGACAAAATGTACAACATCAAAAAGCTCAAACTCATGAAAAAAATATTTTAAAAAGTTTATATAGATAAAAGAAATATGAGATTATTTGGATCAAGTTTTGAATTGTATTAATGAGGAAACCGAAGACTCAATTAAATATCTTATTTTCATCTCTTTCCCACTTCCCAATTTCTCCTTAAAAAGTCTCTCCAGTCAAGTTGTTATCCCTACTACACCACTGAAATATTGACAGGAACATCATTGTTCTATCATTTGCAAAACCCAATAGTCTGTTTTCAGTCCTTCTTATATCTGAGCTTTACCCAGATCAAAGGGTTGCCCAGAATGGACATATGCTTTTTTGTTCAACTAATAGACACTACACCATTTCTTTTTTTTCTTCCTTCTTGACTATTCTCCATTTGTCCCTTTTATTTTATTTTATTTATTTATTTTTATTCTGTTTCTGTTTTTGTTTTGTTTTTGCCATAGGGTACATATGCTTACCAGAGTGAGACAGTGACAAATCACCCCATCTCCTCTCGAGGGGATGATCATTCATTTCACAATCCTTCCTCCTCCTTTCTCCTCCTGGGAGAATGTGTGCTTGCTGTGATTTTCAAGTCTGCAGGTCCAGAACTGGAACTGTGAGAGGCCACTTGAAAGTCCAGTGTCTTAATCACCATATCATCTGTTAGTCCCTCTTTTTAATGTTAAAGAGCTGTGGTTCTTTCCTTTCCTTTCCTTTCCTTTCCTTTCCTTTCCTTTCCTTTCCTTTCCTTTCCTTTCCTTTCCTTTCCTTTTCTTTCTTTTCCTTTCCTTTTTTTTCTTTCTTTTTTGTGAGAGGTTTTTGCCCTCACCAGAAAGACAGAGAGAGAGAGAGACAGAAAGACAGAAAGCGGGAAATTACCCTCAAGGGGGGAATGGCCAGGCTACGATCCCTTTTCCATTCTCCTCCCCAGATATTGGGTACGCATGCACATGCCTCCGACATGAGCCTAAGCCACTGGGTACAGGACTCAAACCATGGTTGACTATGTGGGAGTCCAATGACATAACCATTATGCCAACTGCCGGTCCCAGTTCTTTTCTATCTGCAGGCACTCCTCTCTATACAATATTCTCTAGTCTCATGGTCTCAAATATACCATCTAACTGCTGACCACATCTGTCTTTTCCACCTGTACAGACTTCTCCCCTGAGTTCTAGAGTTTTATATTCAAGTACCTATTCAACTCCTTTTGTTGTCTAATACACGTCAAAACTCACCATATTTAAATTAAAACTATTTTCTCTCTTTTTTTCCTTTCCCCCAATCTGTTCCTCTCTAGTTTTTCTCTCTCAGATAATGATACCACCATTCATCTTCCCGTTCACCCAGATCAAAATCCTTGGAGAATTTAAAAATTAAACTAGTTCATACCTTTCTCCTACAGAGAAAACTCATGGTTTCTCACCACATTCAGGTTAGTTCTTATCTGGGCTTATGAAAGTCTATATGGTCTGACCTTTGCATGACTTTTCTTCTTTTTATCATGGTTTCCTCTCACTCTCTGCTTAGCTTTCACTCTTAACAACAGTAACCTGATTGTTTTAATACTAGAAATCAAGCTTATATCAACTTTTTCTTCTTTATATTTGCTATTTTGTTGTCCTGAAAAGTCCCTCCAAAGGTCTTAATGTAATTCAGATACAACTTCTTTTATATGTCTGTTCATATTCTGCCTCCTCACCTTGTCCTTACTGATCATTCAGTAGGAAGTAGTGCCTGCTTCTTCCATCAGATGTCGTCAGTACCCTTACCCTTATTTTTCTTTCTGTTTTTCGTACTACTTATTACTGCTTGAAATATATTGTACATTTACTTGTTTACTATATATCTCCTGAATACAGGAGACTTCATGAGGACAAGGTCTTCATTTTATTCAGCTCTATATCTGGAGTGCCAGAAAAGTATATCAAACACAGATTGTTCTTTGTGTTTATAGAATAAATGGATAGATGGATAGATGGAAGTATGAATGGATTAATGAATGAATGAGTGAATGAAGACAAGTTTTCTAGTTGACTCAGCTTTGCAATTAGGTATAGGGAGCCATAGTTATTTCCCAGAGAGTGTGGGAAGTTTCTGGGCATTGTAATTACCGTCATAACTCTTTTTTTTTTTAATTTTTTTTGGAGAGGTTTTCTCTTTAGGGTTCATGCGCTCACCAGACAGAGAGAGACAGAGAGATAGAAAGTGAGAAATCACCACCCAGGGGGGATAGTCACGCCACAATCCCTTCTCCTCCATTATCCTCTCGGGATCTTAGGCACGCCCGCACACGCGTCCGGCGTGAGGTTAAGCCACCGGGTCCAGGACTCAAACCACGGTCAACTACGTGGGAGTCCAGTGACATAGCCTTTACGCTAACTGCTGGTCCCCCATCATAACTCTTTAGGAAATGGTCCATCACTGTGGTCACTACCTACCCCCAGCTTTCTGTTACCCATCCTCTCTTACACAGATGGTCAATATGCACTCTGCCTCTTTTCAACAAACCCTTTGATAACTACTTTAGCTATATACATTATGTGGAGACTAGAATAAAGTGGCCCTATTTAACTGTGCTTGTCTGAGGTTGGATGGAGAGATTAGCTCTGTAGCTCCAGTCCTAACTGATAGATTTGGTTGGCCCACCTGCAAAATGCTTCACAACTTCTGTGTGCCTGGTCAAAATAAATAGTGCATCTCAGTTTCTGAGTTTACTCTTTCTCCCTCTTTTCTAAAGTTTCTTTTGTGTGTTTCTTTCTTTCTTTCTTTCTTTCTTTCTTTCTTTCTTTCTTTCTTTCTTTCTTTGCCATTGCTACTGCTGTACATTAAAAAAAAACAACTCATAATAGAACATTGAGTTACCAAACAAAACCCCATACCATATGTAAAAAAGCATGCCCCTCTCTCAACTGGAGGTATATTTTGAAATAAGAAAGTAACAGCTCAGCAGTCACTTGCCATAGCTTGCTGAGTAAGCCGGGCTTAGGTTAAAAGGGGGTTATAGGCTGTCAGCCAAAACACTGACGGCATTGCTGGATTCAGAGACTCAGAAACTCTATATGTCCCAGAGATTCTGTGCGGCTGCCATTAATTACACTCTCTTCTGTTCTATCATTGCTGGAATCGTGATTTAGTCCCCTCATATGGATCAAAACAGATAGAAAATTGAAGTGTAGAACTTGTTAACTTTCATTTTAAAATATATGTAGCATAGCACCCTTGAAGGGTATTTCCATCAGAGTGAAAAGGAAGCAGAAGTGAACATAACCATCCATGTTTCCCATAAATTCTCCTATTAAATTGTAGGAAAGATAATTTATGCAGATTGGGTAGGCAGTGTTATAATTGATACAGTAGCAATTCTCCATGATGTTAGAAATGTAACTACTTAGAGAAGTAACAATAGTATCAAAAGAAATCAAAGGGAAATATCTTCCAAAGCAGATATTGTGTATGTGAAAAATGACTAGGTATGGTCAATACTATAGGCTTAAATTATTATATTTTACTTCACCAATTTATATGCAAGTTCTTGCAACTGATGAGGTTTTAAGGGCTTCGTGATTTCAAGGATACATTTAGACGAGTCTGTGTTACCCATAATGATGCCATTCATTGTCATGTGTGATTCTGTGAGTAGGAAAAGTCTTTGCTTTTGAAAGCATCCTACTTATTTCTTATAAAATTTTGATGACAAGAATTCTTCAAGTTTTTTTTTTCATCCCAATAATACACCAATGCAGTAAACTTTGACAGGTTTGAAAGTGAAGTTTCATTTTATTGGAGCTTTTAAGCTGTCTCCAATCTGTAACAGGGAGACATTTCAATCAGCGTTTACATTTTTAAAATTCTTATATACTAAGAAAATATTGTGCCTCCCTGTATTTAAAAAGTACCCAGATACAGTGCTATTTTCTATCAGAATAACATTTAAAAAAATAATTGAAAAGAAAGTTTGCCTTGTGAATCAACACTTTTGTGATCTTTATCTTAGAGATTTAAAAAGTAAATGTTCAATTTGTTATCATTATGATCGAGCAGACAATTTTTTTCCACAAGGTTACATCTGTTTACGCTATTTTATTATCTGTTGAATAGTATGATATGAAGTCTCTTTATTGCAGTGTAGCTAAAGAAGCGCCAAGCCTGTGATGGAGCTGTCAATCAGCATTTAGTCATACAGTATCTATTTCTATCCTTGTTCTTCCTAGCACAGAAGGGCTATTATAGTCTACATTACGGCATAGCTACTTTGGATATAGATATCCTTGAGGGGCAGGATTTATTTTGAAAGAAAATACTCAACATAACATGACACATCATTTAGACATTTTTAAAAAGTACACATGCAGGTATTTCAAAACAAAATATAGCAAAGGCTAATTTAAGATATTGAATTTAACATTTTGTGAATGCATTTACTTTCTTTCTTACTTTGATAGCACTGAAAAAGACCAGTTGGGGTCACTTCATTCTTTCATAATTGAAAATGTCTATTTAAAGCAACCCCTGTGCAAATGTTCATTGCATGATCACCTCTGAAGGGCTAATGTTGTTAAGATGGTCTGCATGTCAAAATGAGCAAGGGAGAGCCATTCAAGGCCAGAGAAAGGAAAGTAGTGCTGATATGCTTTTAAACACCTGAAAACTACAACTTTTCCAGATGTCAATAATATATATTTCTAAGTATACCAGTATCTATGGAATATGACTAAAAATTAACGAGACTGATTACAAACTGCAAACATGAAAATCAGTCATGCAGCTGTATACCCCACTGGATGTGCTTCCAGATGTGATGGTAAAAATGGATACAACCTTTTAAAGCATGAGTTTTGGATATGCTGTGCATGTGACACTCATTAGCTGAGCAAATGGATGTTAATCTTTATGACAGTCAATTGCTGTGCTGCATTTCTACGAAGAGCTTATCAGCTGGTCTGACCTGATCATCAAGAGCATCGTGACTTAATTTACAGGAGGATTATTCTCCCTTTCCCTGCAAATCCATGGATATGAAATACACAAGAAAGTTTTTAAAAAGAAATGGCTGAAGCATTTAAACTTTCCTATTCCTCATGCCTTGCAGTAAGTCAGTAGTGATATAAAAAGATTTAGATATACAGATCAGGAATTCAACAAGATTGAGTATCTAATTTTTCATTTTCAGGCTTGAGGAATTAACTTTGTTCTCTCAACTGATTTGATTTCCATTGAATAGTTAATGATGCTCATGTAAGAAAAGATTTAGTTTTTCCAAAGAATAGACATGTTCAATTCATAGCATATAAAACAGAGTCTTTAGTAAATAACAACAAAAAAAGGTCATGTCATTGCCCTGGAAGCATCAAAAGCATCTCTTGGGCCCTAACAAACATTACCGCCCCTGGAAAAGTTATCATGTTTCCATATTTGCCTACATACTCATGGTTTTACCATCAGAAAAGTGGTTGCTTTGGGCTACTTTGAGTTAATTATGAAAGGCATGATCGAATACCAGATCCACCCCCGTGAAACTGTAAGCTTGACATGCTAGACATAAAGCAGGAAGAGGCAATTCAAGCTTCTCACGTAACTCTGCCAGCACACATCAACCTATTCGACAGCAACTTCTGTTTCTTAGGCCACTGTAGCAGGAGACAATCATGAGGCCAATATTTTCTCTTTGTTATATGCTTCACTGTCCCTTAGCAGTGGCAGATACCAATACGCCACATTCGTTTTCTAATAGCAGTTAGAAATTGAAGATGGGTTCTAAGGAAAGAGACTGAATCATCTCTATTTTTGGTAAAAGCCTAGAGTATCGTGAGCACTTAATTAAGGAGTTCATGAAAGTAAGTAAATCGCTTCCTTCCAGAGCTTTAGGTGCCTGGGGAGTGAGTTTAACTCATTCAGTTCAGGATAGAACTATTTAATCTCTTGAAATTATTACTGTATTTTGGGGGACCTGGGCTTAAAGTTTCACACAATGTTTTTCAGAATGTCTGACATTTTCATGGAAAAAGTCACAGGTAACTTTGAGATCATTAAATATGTACTTAAACATTCCTAAATTAAAGAGAGCTAAGTTATTTCTTTAATTATGAAGAATTTTCAATCTGAAATTGTCAAACATTTATTAACTATTTGAGAGTACAGTGGATCATGACTGGTAATCTGGAGAAATAAAAGATGAATGAGGCAGTTTGTTTTCTCTGAAGAAACCATAATCTATTGAATGAATTGTGATGCACAGTATAGGGAGAGTCGTGGCAGTGGGGCCAGAGGATTGGTTCTGTCGGCAGTGATGAGCAGGAAGTGACAAATCCAGCCTAGCCTTGCTCAAGTGTATTCCAGAGAATTCATGACTAAATAATAGATTCTTAGAATATTTCTTCTTGGAACCTTTCATGTGCTAATATTCATATGCTTCTTACCAAAGAGGCTATAAGATGTAGCATTTGGTCTATGGATTTATTTCTTTATGGACTATATCTTGGTATTAGTGCTTTTATAAACTTTACCTTACAAAGCAAAGTTCTACACACCTCAGAGTTTGGAGATGCAAAGCTAAAGGCCAGATAAATAAATAAATAACCATTGCATTAGCTCTCACAAGAGCTATTTGAGGTCTGAGCTGGCATAGAAACACTGGGAAAAAATGACGATTCCAGAGGCATTTCCAAGGCTATAGTGGTAACTAATTCTAAGACTTCTGTATGGTAGTGTTTAGCAAGCAGAGAGAAGGGCAAGGCCATTGGTGAAGTTTGAGACTTATTCACAGAAAGAGATGACACTGCCCATGTTGGTAAGCCAAGTCAGTGAAGAGTGAAAAAGGGAAGACAACTCGAACTTCAACTTTGGAGGGCTGTCTACTTTCAAAAAAAAAAAAAAAAAAAAAAAAAAGACAAAAGCAGAGCTACCCCATTAAACTAAAAAAAGAGAAGGAGAAAAACATGTATATGTGTAAGGAGAAATATAGGGCAGTGGGAATCACTGTTATGTGACGGTTTCAAGGGACGACTTGGCTAATAGTATATAGTAGGATACAGACTAAACAGAGAACATAAGTTTAGGGGTTGGAGGATTAACCCTACTGGAAACAGAAACTGTTTCACAAGAGTTCAAGGAGTAAAAAGAGATAATAAATACACACTTGTTTTTTAGAGTAAATAGATTTCTGACAAGAATACGGTATTGAACACGAGGTTTTATTGTTATCATTTCTTTTTTTTTCTTGGGGGGGATTAAGACATTACTGAGTTTATAGATATAGAAGAGGTTTTTTTGAGAGAGAGAGAGTAGAGATATAAAAGATCTGGAATAGGCCTAACCTTGCAGGCTGAAGCCAGGTGGGAGGCAAGGTTTGATTCTGGAGGCATGCTTATAGATTGTCCCAGCAATCAGGAGGCTGAAGCAGGAGGGTGGTAATATAGTGAGTTCTGTCTAAACAACCACCACTACAACAAAAACAACAAAAAAGATAAAGAATTTTTATAACAGAACAAAATTCCAGTTGAAGGTTGTTAATGTCTACGCTTAGTGAACATGAATAATTTATATAGTGGAATTAATACCTACTAGATTTTACTGGATATCTGTTCATTCACATAATGACATAATGAAAAAGTAGATTTGAAAAATCAAGTTTGTTTAATTCTGAAGTTAACGAAGCCCTTTCTAATTTCTGGATGTTTTAATGACTAATCAATATAACCTATTCACCACTAATATGAAAATATTATATATATATGTTGTCTGACCTTAATTGTTATTCAGGAAAAGGTATTTTAAAAGCTCCATGGCAGAACAAAAGTAAATCTCATGGAAGATATTACAAACAGTTATCAACTTAGTGAGCTGTTATTTTTTTGAGCATTTATTAAGTTGAAGTACTCTGAGATGTGATGTCAAAGATACAAGAAAGGGTCCATATTCAAGACATTATAATCAATAGGGTGACAAAAGTAAGAACACACACACACACACACACACACACATGCACACACACACACACAATGAAAAGACTGAATTAAAGTACAAGTCTGTTTTGGTGCCAAAAAATTTGAAATCCACTTATGATGTTTTCATAATAGCATTTTCCATGAAATTTTTGCAGACTCCTCACAGATATATGTCATTATGCATCTGATATTTAGGACATTCTCAGGCTCAACTGTTTGGAACACAGCTTTGAATCAACAGGTGGCTGAAACTAAAAGAAAAGAGAGAGAGAGAGAGAAGAAACATTTTGTATAGGAAAAAGATCTGCCATAAAACCAAAGTACTTCACTTCACAAGAAGGGAACATGGACTTTATTATTTTTATTGCTCATTATTATTTTGCCAAGAAGTCTGCGTTATTTTGTTTCTTTATTTATGTGCACAATAAATGTAGAATTTAAAATCTAAAAGAAAAGAGAGAGAGAGAGAGAGAAGAAACATTTTGTATAGGAAAAAGATCTGCCATAAAACCAAAGTACTTCACTTCACAAGAAGGGAACATGGACTTTATTATTTTTATTGCTCATTATTATTTTGTCAAGAAGTCTGCGTTATTTTGTTTCTTTATGTGCACACTAGATGTAGAATTTAAAATCTTTATGGGTTGTCGTATTTATTATGAAATGTCTCTATTTCTAACAATACCACTTGTCTCAAAGTCGATTTTGTTTGATATTAGTACAATGACACCAGCTGAACCTTTATTACGTATACGTAGTATATTGTTTTCTGCCTTTCTTTCAAGTTTTCTGCAACCTTATGTTTAACAAGTATCTTTTGTAAACAACATACAGTTTTTGACCTAAATCTAGACTGATAATCACATTTTAATTTAGTACGTCATTTAATTAATGGCATATTTGGGTTTAATATACTGCCTACTAGTTGCTGTCTGTCTGTCCTCATGCTTTATATTCCTTTTCCCTTTCCTTCCTTTAGATAACTCTCATACATTTTATTATCCAAATTCTCCAGTGCTAATAGCTTATATACATTTTTTTATTGCTCTTGTAATGATTATTTCAGAGATCACAATATTGGTCCTTCACTTATAAAAGACTAAATAAAGTCATATTTTTACTCACAAGACAATACAAAACTTAAAAACATTTTAATACTATTTATCTTTTTCTGCTTTCTGCTCTTACTACCAGAAAATCTACATGTATTTTAGTCTTTCAAAATTTTAGTTTTAATTTGCATGATAACATAGAAGTACTTCTTATGAAAAGTGACGTTATTATAGAAATATATCATACTGAAAGTGTAAACAACTTGGTTCTCGATTTTATTCCCACACATTTTAGATATAGCTTCTGAAGATATAGCTTCCAACACTTTTCATCTCTCCACTCCTGGATGATGCATTTGTTCTACTCTACTCTGCTTTTATGACCTTCTGAAGAATGCGATATGGTTGAGTGTAGAATAGACGGGGGAAAAAGGTATTACTATAACCTTGTCTATCTCTTACCTTCAGCTGTTCATTTTGGCCTCTTATTCTCTGCCTCCTTTTTTCCTGACAAACTTTCATTTGAGTCTTATAGGCATGAAGAGATGACTTACTACTTCATGTATTCAATACACTTTCATTGAGCTCTGTTCCAAAGCGAGGGCCAGGACCAAAGGGAAGCATGACTAACTCTACCAGTATATCCAGTTCATTTAGAGTGTGGACAACTTGCCCTTGTTCTTGACTCTCCTGCTTTCCAGTATTGAAGCTCCACCACCTTACTTCTCAGTGCCTTGGTTGCTTCATCTGTAAAGTGTAAATAATGATATTTTCTTTGTTTATATTGCCTAGAAACATCTAGTTTTTTTGTGTGTGTGTTGTGTGTACATACACATATATGTTCATGTGTATGTTTGTATAGTTGTATCACTCATGTGGCTCTCTACAATGTACGTGTAAGTCTGTCTATGCCTTTGGGTGGACATGAGTCACCATTTTCCATCTGGTATAGACATAGCAGTAGAATTGCTGGATAATATGCTAGGTTTATGTTTAATTTTAACAGATAATCCAAACTGATTTTGAAAGTGCTTGTAACAACTTCTTTCATTGATGATGTATTAATTGACCCAACATTTATGTCATTTTACTCTCTCTGGGCTTTTGTTACAACTCATAAGTTACTAGTTGTACTGTTACTGCTTTGAGCACGGCACACTCATAATATCTAGAGTATGAATGTCTTCATCTCTAGGTACGTTCAAATACCTCGTCTTTAATTTTCAGCAGTTAGATTATGATGTGCCAGAGTGTGATTTTCTTTGTATTTATTCTTCTTAATGTTGATGGGATGTATTGTTTTGTGTCTTGATATCATAGTTCTGTTTTAGATTCTTTTCCATTGACTCTGAATATTTCTTTTGCATATATTTTTTCTGATACTTTATTGTCTTATGTGGTTTTTATATTGTTTTCTGTAATTTATATCCTTCATTTTCTCTTAGTCAGGTGTTATATATAAAAAACTAAAGAGATAATTTGTGGATTCATACCAGTTTGAATATTTTCTGCTGATCTAAATTTCTGTTCTTCAATCAATCCTCTGTATTTGTCTAATTCAAGTGAATTTCAGCTAATCCTCTATGAGGAAGGTAAAAAAGTTATAAGAAGTTTAATCTGCTATTAAACTCATCTACTATGAGTTAGTAGAAAAAGATCACCTGAATGACCTATTGTTATTTTTCAGATTTAGAACACCTAATTCTTTTAGCATAGATTAGTTTTCTGCCAAAACTTTCAAGGGTGTCCTCCATTTTCTTGAGCATGTTATTTATAATTAATGTAAAAACTTATCTGATAAATCTTGTATCTGGCTCACCTTTGGATCAAGTTCTATTGTCTGTTCATTCTCTCAGTTTAGAAACCTTTGAATTTTATGTCCTTATAACTTTATATTAACTGTTAGACATTAGGGCCAGCTTGTAGCATAGTGGTCTAGGTAGCTGGATTGCACACTGCCAACCAAGTAGTTTGTGTTCTAGATCTAATGGTTTGGAAAAAACATGCCTGGTATGTGCGCATGTATGCCAAAATTCCAAAGGAAGGGAGACATGGAGGAGAAGGGAATGTGATGTGACCATTCCCCATGATAGTGCTTTTTCATTTTTTTTTTTCTCTCTGTCCCTCTCCAATGTGTGCATATACCCCTTGGAAAATTAAAAAAAAAAAAAAAAAGTTCGCACCAGCAGATGGCATACTGGGTATGTCACTGGATTCATATGTAGTCAACAGCAGTTAGAGTCAAAGACCTAATGGTTTTAAATTCATGCCAGGCACGTGTGCATGCATGCCCAAGAAGAGAATGGAGAAGAAGGGATTGTCTTGTGGTCATCCCCCACGGGGCATGTATGTGATTTCTTGCTTTCTATCTCTCTTTCTTTCTGTCTCTCTGGTGAACATGCATGCCCCATAACAAAAATTTCTCTAAAGAAAATTAAAAAAAAAAGAAGTTAAGCATTACATATGAAAAACTACAGAAATCATTTGTGGCGAAGATCTGACTGATGCAATATTCCTCTAGAGAGTATTTACTTATAATTCTGAAAGGCAGGCAGATGTGGTACAGATAGCCTCAGTCTGACCCAATTATTGGCCTCCCCCCTCTTAAATCCAAGGAGACAGCTTTTCAGATGCAGAACAGGGGAAGAGCCTCAGACTGTAATTTGGATTCAGAACATTTGTATCTAGGGTTTAGTCTTTAGAGAGGGGTCTGTTTCTGGTGTGTTCTTAATTCTTGAAAACAAACTCTCAGAGTCCCAACAAAAAGACAAGAAGTAAAGTCTTCCTGCCTCTGTGATCCCTAAAATACAATTTTATTTTCTCAGCCCCATGATACTTCTAATATTTTTGATGAGCTTCTTAGTCCCTCAGTTGCTTATCGGTAACTGACAAATGCCTCAAGGGGAAAAGTGGTGTAAACACTGGGCTCAACTGATAGTGCTTTATTTCTCTTCAGGATTAAGATTCCTCAAGTCGACTTCATTGGTAGCTCTCTAATCTTTTTTCTTCTTTAAAAATCATTTATTTTATTTATCATCATTATTAATATTTTTCATTTGCAACAGGACATGTGTGCTCACCAAGGAGAGACAAGGAGAGAGAGAAAGAGAGAGAGGGGATAGTGAGAAAATAGGCCGCCAGGTCTGGGACTACAACTGTGGTTGACCATGTGGGAGTCCAGTGACCCAGCCATCATGCCACCTGCTGGCCCCAGCTCTCTAATCTTCTAAAGCAGACAATATATACACACATGCACCAACCGTATTTTCTTGTGGTTATTAATAGAGGAATTATTGACACAAAACAATTTTTCATCACATAAGTATGTAGTCTGTACGTAATACTTAAGGTCCTTTAATATATTCAGCTATACAATCGAAAAGCTGCAAATTAAAATGGAGAAGAAAGACTAAGGGAGCATAAAAAAGAAAGATGGAGAGAAGAGAAGAGTAAAGAAAATACATTTAAGTGCAATACTTTGTTCTTTGAAACTAGTAAGTTAAGGAGCTATAAGAAAGTGTTCATTTGACAGCATAAGTCTAGTATAGGATTGGGACAAGTATTTGAGTCAAGCTAACATATGAAAGAGGAAAATGTAACCGAGAATGATCATGAATAGCTCTGCTATTCATGAGATGGACATTCAGATGGGGCATAAGGAAATTGGACTAGTAAGAAAAATATAAAATTTATACTTGGTTGAAAGCTTTTATTTTTCTAAAAAGAATCTTTTCAATATTTCAAAACATTATGTCTAAAGAATTTGAGGCTTAAATTACTAAACACTAGTTAAACTTAAAATCTTAGACCTTATCTTTGCAATAATCAGTCAAATTTGGCACTTTCTCTAATTTTCGTTTCTGTTCTGACCTGAATATAAGACTGGCATACCGAATTTAATTGCACTCAACTTAATTGCTTCTTGATTTTTGACTCATTATTTGAGTGGAATAAGTCAAAATGTTGGAAGGGGGCAGAGAGTTCTATTAAGTGAGACATTGAAAGCATGCCTCTTGACGGGCATACCGAATAGGAGAGCTGAAATCCACCGAGGTCAAATTTGATACACACATTCTCACATATTTGGCAGGACACGTAAAAATTTTATTTCTTTTTCTGGAATCTATTTTATTCACTATTTGTCACAGTGAAGCAAACATCATGATACTGACAGTTGACGAGGGGCAGATATGTGGGTGCTCTTACAGATAGTCCCTTAACAACGTATAAAGGTGTCTCTACCACTCAAGAATATAGTGAGGTTTCTAAACTCTGATCAGTTTCTGTATTTTTTTCTTCTATCTATGTTCATAAGTTACAAGGAAGCAAGACAATATGTTTAGGATTATGTGATTGATAAGACTAAAGCTGAATTTTGAGCATAATGGCAAAAGAACTGTAAGATAACTTCCTAAGGAAATTCATTAAGGCAACTGGTGGGCAGAACAGCAATTGGTAACTCTTCATATCAAATGAGACTGAATTACCAGATTGGAATTAAATGTTTAAAATTAGAATAATTATTAAAAATATTTCTTGATGCAGAAATCTGTACTACTTGGAAGGTAGTTTATAAATTTATCTAGTACTACTCAGGATATTTTGCTAGGATCTGGTGAAAAGAATTCAAAAAAATTTCCTTTGTGGTTTTGGGCAAATAGATATCAAGAATTTCACATGTATGAAACTAAACATTTAATTGTACTTTGCAATGGATTAGAATCCTGTAGGTTAAAAGACCTAATGAAGGGCTGGCAGGTGGCATGGTTGTTAAGGAGGCTGGACTCCCAGATGGCCAACTATCATTCGAGTCCTGGACCTGGTGACTTGCTTTATCACTTTCTTTCTCTCTTGCTTGCTCGTTTTGTCCCTCTGTCCCTTTCTGGTCAAAATTAATTAATTAATTAAGTTAAATAAAAATAATATTAAAAAAAAGACAACGAATATATGGAGGAATCTTCTTGTTGAATACTAACTCAATACAATCTTATTGAAAAAGAATAAAACTTGTGAAATATGGTAGCAACCTAAAAGAAAAGTAACACAATTTGAAATAATTTTCTTTTTTATTCTGTGTAGATCCTCAGATATTTCTGAAGACAGGTGAGTGTGTGCGCGTGTGTGCGTGTGTGCGTGTGTGTGTCTTATGTTTTAATCTTATTTCAGATGGAAACAGAGAATAAAAAGTTTATGTAAATCCAAGATTTTCATCGATAAATGAGAGACTGAAAATGCACAAGTTGGGGCTAGGTTTTCACCAATACCTTTAATAATGGATGAGAATATTTTACTGCAGTTGCTATTGTTGTTTTTGTAAACGCCTATTATGAATCAAATTCATTCGAGTTTTAGTATAGCCCTGTTCTCTTTAAACTCTACCCCATAGGACAGAAGTAACTTTTTCTTTCCTTTTCAAATATCTACCATTAGATTGGTCATGCCTATCATATGAAGCATTGTTCATATCAGAATCATGGTATCAATTCTTTTCAAATTCTCCCCTTTCATCCCACTGGCAATGGATAACACAGTATGGAATCTGTGCAAAGGGAAACTCCAGAAACCAAATTCTCCTGGATGCTAACAATGCTTCCCTTGGGCATAGAGAGAAAGGTCTCAATTAACCTCCTCTCCATGTTCTAACTAGACACAGGGAGGCCTTTAGCCACCAGCAATGGAGTTTCATTAAGGCCACTTCACAGCGGGTTTAACAAAGCTCCTTCCAGGAGGTAAACCAGAAACTAATCAGATTGTAGAACTGCCCAAACATTGGGGTCCCTGCTTTCTTGCAGAACAAACTTATGTAACAGTACCAGAGGCTCTTTGGCAAGCTAACCACCCTATGGGACAAGAAAGATCAAGCTATAAGTCATGGAGTTTCTGATTGGAACTGAAATTGAATTGCTGTTTCAATTCTTTCCTCAAGAAAATTATCCAATTAATCTGCATGGATCTTGTTTGAGAATAAAAATTCTTGCTGTTTAAATGATTCCAAAGCAAGATGAATGAAGCTTTTTTTAAAACTAAACCTGACAAATTTAAACATTTTTACTTCTCAGGCCCATCAGGAAATTCCCAAAGAGCTATTTCTCAGCTTTTCTTAGGGCTTAACTGGTGTTCAAGTAAAAAACCATACCAAGCCATTTAGAATGCACAAAACCTAAGAGAGGATTGGTTAGGAAATCACAGGCATCAGAATCCGGCCCCAAATCTGAAGTAAGCCTTCCTTCTCTTAGATTTCAAAGTCGACCTCACTGTAGAGCGGGTTAGCACAACTGTTATTTATCTGTAAGTCCCTTTTTCTTGTCAAGTCCCTCCAGGAAGGTCAAGGGTTATATGCTAACTAGCAAGACTGAAATCAGCAGCTCTGATACCTTCCAACTAGGGATCCTGGAATAGTCCTATAAACAAGGAAGTCAGCCAGCACTGCACCTTCATTATTAGGGGAAAAAAAAGGAAGAAGAAAAGAAAAAAGAAAAAAACAATGCGAGAGAGCTCAAATTACAGCAGCACTTTGCTAAGGGACCTTTGACAGCATATTACAAAATATCTAATATCCTTCAGCCTCCCCTTCAGCTCTTCAGTGTAC
>NW_006160213.1:668093-703116 GCF_000334495.1 Tupaia belangeri chinensis
ACTCTTTCCCAGGAAGCCAAGTGTTTCCTTGGTATCAGTTGCTTGGTCCTCCTCCTTGCCTGGGTCAGATTACAATACGTATTATATTTATCATTTTAACTTTTACTCTTAGGTAAGACAGAAGAGTAAAGCTTCTTGCACAGAGGACGTACATAAGAATAGTGGTTTATTTTAGTAAGTAAAAACGACATAGATCTGAATCTGAAATTTCATATGCAATTGACATAATACATACCACATGCTCCTATTTAGCTTCTCTGCCTTGTTCAGTTTGTATCCAACATCTGAAAACTGATACGAACATTTTGGGGAAAAATTAGCTGCCTGTTTGTGGCTTTAGGATCTATTCTATTAGTGAGATATTGTTTACTTATATACAATATTGAGTAATGAAAAGACATATTGTTAAAGTATATATTAAGACATTTAAAGTTACTCATAATGCTATAAAAATTAATTCCTAGAAAATAACCAACTGTACAATTATAAAAAACTAAACACGGTGTGACAGTACATTTCAGCTTATGCAATGACAATCCTGCATACTGATACAATGAATAAAGAGCAAAAGGCATATGTAAGATATTTTAGTACAGCATACTTTTATTCCTGACAACAAAAGATGTGTTTAATTATAAATTTTCATGAAATTTAAAGATGATTTTAAAATATGATTAAAAATTAAAATATATAATTTAATACATTATATAGTATATATTTTTATTGTAAGTAGCAAGTAATTAATAATCACACCATTCTACTCGAAAAGGGAATAGATGTTTAGGGAATAGATTTTTATGTATTCTGTTTGGAGAGACTAAGGTGATAAGATGTGACAGATTTGCTTAAGGTGATAGGCTTCAGTTTGTGGGGCAAAATGCTATCTTTTGCCTTGCTGTCCCAGTAAACTATTATGGATCCCACTACCTGCTTCATATAACTGATATACCTGTGTCTGTTTGGATTCTTCTCCTGAACACCTGTCCTCTGAATCAAAATCCTGATGAACACAAATTTCCACTTTGCTACGTGGTAACTTTAAGGCAATGGGGACCAGCAATTAGTGTAATGGCTATGTCGTTGGACTCCCACATAGTCGACTGTGGTTCAAATCCTGGACCCAGTGACTTAAACTCATGCCGGGCGCGTATGCGTGCATGGCCAAGATCCCGAGAGGAGAATGGAGGAGAAGGGATTGCAGCTTGGCCATCTCCCCTGGGGGGTAATTTCTCGTTTTCTGTCTCTCTGTCTCTCTCTGTCTTCCTGGCGAGTGCACGTGCCCTATAGCAAAAGCCTCTCAAAAAAAAAAAAAGTAATTGTAAGATAGTGTCTTTTTATAGCCATTCTTTTCTGATGATATTAAAATGCAAAGATATTAGAAAAGTTTTTTTTTTTCATAATAAGAGTCTTTTTTCCCCCTGGATCAGATACAGTAAACAAGAATCAAACACATGCAGAAATATGTAATTTAAAATTTTATGTTGCATTTCGTTGAAATGTTAGCTGAATAATATTGCTTTGGCACATATGTTATATTCATGTCAATATGTTTCATATGCTAAAAAGATCTGTGCAAGAGCGCCTAGCCTTCCCTGTTTACAAAAGAACTACACAGCTGTGCAAGTTCATGAAAGAAGAGAAAAACTGAATCAAGAAAGTTTTAGGACCAGTTACGATTATTTGGTCATAGGTATCTAATAAATCTTGTGGTCAATAAATAAAACATAATTCTGAGGATAATAGTTCACTGGAGCTCTGATACAAAGCTATGCTTTTTTCATTCAGTTTTTTATTTTTACTCCATTTTGCAAACAGATTGAATGTAATAATATTAAACATGTAATAATGAATAGACTCACTAAGTTACTACAAAGTTAGTAGTATTAATGTTTAGCATTTGTCTATAGGAAGAACTCTGAGGCCTTTTATAATGCCATCTTCAGGTCTAGATTGTTAAATCAATGGCTTAGGCTAAGATTATATAAATAGCCACAGCAGTGGAAGGAAAGTTAATTTCTCATAAAAGTTAAACTTTTATGCATAGTTCCAAATCCTAATTTTGCAGTCATATCTTAAAATTTTCATTGTTATATTTGCCCAATTTTATCCACTACTCCCTTCCATCTCTTTTATTTTCATCTCGATAATCCTCTGTCATTTTCTAAGCAAAATGAGTCATATCAGAGAAGGTAGCTCAGCCACAAGTCATCCAGGGATGTTAGCAATTTTTCTCCATCCAAATTACCTCCCTGAAAATGTGTGGCACATATACACTGTGGACTGCTACTCAGCAATAAAAAACAATGAGACCCTGACATTTGATAGAAAGAAGATGAAAATGGAAGATTTATTGCTAAGCGAAGCAAGCCAGACTATGAAAGAGAAGCGTTGTATGTCCCTGCATAACATGTACCTAATGTCTACACTCTATGGAAGAAACTGAAAGATTGGAAGATATAAAAGCATGGAGAGCAACTGAGGACACTGGAGACTGTTTGGGAGGAGGGTGAGAAATGGGAGAGGATGACAGGAAGGGACTCAAGGGGAAAAAGAAAGAAGCAAAATAAGGGACACAAAAATAGAAAATTATCTGTTGATAATTTTCTAACTAACTGGATGTAATATCTAACTGGACTAATATATGTTGTATTCATGCTGGGAAAATTCATTTTGCAAGGTGTAATGACACACAGTGATTGAATGTATAAATTTTTTTTTTTAATGGCCACCGTATGGCTGTTGTAGTTACTGCATTCTCTAATAACCATAGCCAAGAGTTTTTAAAAGTCTATATTATCAAGAAGAAGACATTAAATAACATTAGTTTGGGCCTAAATATTGCAAAGAAGAAATTGTTGGCATTATAAATCCTATTGGTTTTGTAGAAATTTGCCTCAAGGATGTGAATGACAAAGTTTATGTTGTAGCCACGTTATAGACAGTTTGTTCTGTTTTCCTAAATACTCAGAGAAAGTTAGATAATTACCTTTTTCATAAGTACTCTTGAATATGTAGAATGTATACTGCTATGTGGGGAGCATCTTAATAAACAAAATCTATTCGGGCATATTAGAAAAAAAATAAAAGCAGTAACCAGTATCTTTTGAGCTATTAAATAGCCATTTCTACTTTGTGGTCCCATAGGAGAGGATTCCTAGCTATTAAGTGCCTTTTTATTTCTCTGAAGTGATCCTAAGAGTGGAGTGTTTGAGATTTTTAGTTTATCTTGATACAAGTCAGCCCATTCTGCTTAGAATACTTTGATTTTTTTTTCAAATCTGCAGACTTAATTAGAAGTTATGCTATTAGATTCTAAAATAAGTCATGACAAAATAATTCCAAATGAGATTTCATTTGGTCTTATTGCCTAATATATCCCAAATGAAGTTTGGATTGGGGAAATTAAAACTTTAAAAAATTACTGAGTAATATTAATATAGACATGGACATTCTTCATGATTTTTGTTATTAGATAATGCAAAACTGGTATATTGATAGTATTATGAATGCATATGTAGTAGATACTGTTTCTTGTCATGTTTATGATTATAAATGTTATTCTAAATGGTAATCATACAGTTTATTTCTGTTTAAAAATACGTTGCTATTAATACAGATATATTATGTTTCCTTTTGCGATAAAGAATTCCATTTTATAAATGTAATTGATAAAAAGCAATTTATCACTTTTCAACACATGGATGAAATATAGTGGTTGGGACTTACTTTGAAGATAATATGCAAGCCAGTGATGGGGGAGAAAACCCCACTGAGGAAATCATGAAGTGAAACCAGACAAAACTCTCCTGCACAACAATGGAAACCCTTTTAAGCGTGAAGAAGCTGTAATATAATGTGGCACTTGTAGGTACTTAAGATAAAACATCCAGGAGCCAGTGCATTTTTTCATGCTGTCAGAGTATTCAACGGTACATCTGAGCTGTCGTACTTCAGCCATCAACATCCCGAAAAGCTAAGCATTTTATAAAACAACTTTCCAATAGAAACAATTCAACTTCATTTTACAGGCATATGGATACTAAAAGATGAAGTAAAATAGCAGTTGTCATCCTCTGCATCTTTATTATCTTTCTCCCACCTCTTTGACCAGAGCCCCATAGCCCACAGTGTCAATATCCTTTTCTTTTGTGAAGGTAGAAAGAAGGTGATGGTAGGAAGAGGAAGACTGAGGAGTCAGAAGAGTCAAGCAGTACTAAAAGGCAATGGGGACATGTGGTTCTCAGGATTCCAAGGGACTGTTTGAGTTTCTGTTAGCACTGGAATTTACTATGGGTCTGTCTGGAGGCAGAGAGGCACAAAAGGCAAAAACTGAGAGTGTGTGTGCTCATCACATTCCCCATATTACGCCATTGTTTGCAGGATGCTCTGGAACCACCTTTCAAACAAAGCATTTATACAGAGGTTGTCCTCTACATACACATTTAAAAGAATCCAGAAACATTATTAAATAGAAACAAAGGTCTTTCACTTTGAACATCCTACATACTTCACACCCACATAAAGAAGTTCTGATTCACAAGACTTGGGTTTTTCTAATGTTTAAAGTAGAGTTAACTCTGCATTGCAGCTCTAAGTTCCAAACCAGGAAACATATTAGATCAATTGAACTACATTTATAAATTCTATAATTTAAGCAATATTTTAGGGACCAACAGATGATGTAATGGTTTTGTCAATGGACTTCCAGGTCGTTGACTGTGGTTTGAGTTCTGGATTTAGTGGCTTAAAACTCTGGTCACGTGTGTGTGCATGCCCAAAATCCTAAGAGGAGAATGAGATAGAAAGGATTAAAGAGAAGGTACTGAAGTGTGGCCATGGCTCCTGGGGAGTAATTTCTGGCTTTTTGTCTCTGTGTGTCTCTGGTGAGTGCACGTGCTCTATAGCAAAAACCTCTCTCTGAAAAACAAACAAACATACAGAAAGAAACAAAATAGCCCCACAATATTTTATAAGAAGTGGATTATTATCTATTAAAGATAACTTTGTAGTATTGTCAACTGGACTGGTGATAAATGTACACATGTTGGAATATTCACTTTGCAAGCTAAGTAACACGTGATTGAATGTATAAAAAAAATTGAAATAAAAAGAAATAAAAATTTAAAAAAATACTAAAATGAAATTACTCAAAAAACGAATCTATTCTAAACTCTTAAAACATAATGACATATACACCTAATAATACTTTATATTTTTCCTTATTGTATCAGACTTCTCTCTAAAATAAAACATTTCAAATTTATTACTTACATTTCATTTCAGTGTACTTTCGCAATGCTAGTGCACATGAATAAAGTACTCATGAAATGCAGTTTCTCCATGGGGAAGTTTAATTAAACAAATGTTTTAACTCTAAGATTATAATAAGTTATACATATATAATGTATTATATATACTATGTATAATATATGTATAATAAAGTACACATATCTTGAGACATTTTATCTTTCATATGAAGACCTTTAACTTTTGGTATTCTCATTCTGTATTTTTTGAGAACTATCACCATATTCAGGGGACAGAGAGTGAGTGATTAGAACATTTACGTGATAATTGCTTCAAGGATATATTTTATTTACTATGTGTTACTGTTTACCCAGAGATAATCAAAACACAGTTCTTGTCTTCAAAGAGCAGGCAGTAGACAGAGAAGAGAGACAAGAAATTTACTTCCTTACTATTAAGAATGTGACTGTATTTTGAATACATCCCCCCAAAAATCCATGTATTCAGTCACCATAATGAGATTATTCCAATTATGGTATCAAAAGGTGAAACCTTTGGAAGAAATCAGTGAATTGGTGATTAGAGTGAAACCTCCATTACGGAGCTCCAGAGTGTTTATAAAGACAGAAGATAGGGCCCAGCAGATGGCATAATGGTTACGTTGCTGAACTTCCATATAGTCAACCACAGTTCAAGTCCCAGACCTGGCAGCTTGAAACTCACACCAGAAATGTGTGCTTACAGGCCCAGAATCCCAGGAGGAGAATGTAGGAGAAGGGATTGCAGCATGGCCTTCTTCCCTAAAAGATGATTTCTCACTTCCTATCTCTCTGTTTCTGTCTCTCCAGAGAGCAAATGTATCCTAAAGGAAAAAAAAAAACTCTCAAAAAATAATTTTAAAAAGACAGGAGATAGAAAGCCATAGATCCTATCGAGACAGACCATACTCTGTTCAACTTAATGTCCTGTCCTCTGCCATATTGTAGCCTTATGAGAAGCTGAATCCTGGACCTCCAAACCATGAGGTGACTAAATCTGTATTTCTTTATAAAATTACCCTGTCTCAAATATTTCTGTTAGCAACACAGTAGTGGTCTAAGACAACATGTAGGTATATCCTGAGACCTTGTTAGAAATACAGAAGCTCAGGTCATACCCCTCTCTCCTGAATCAGACCACCATTTGAACAAAAAGCCCATGGATGGGGATTCTTGTATGGATTAGGGGGTCTTCAAGAGGGTCATGGATAATTTGTATGATGAAAAAAATGGCATGGTTTCATGCTTACAGGCCCAGAATCCCAGGAGGAGAATGTAGGAGAAGGGATTGCAGCATGGCCTTCTTCCCTAAAAGATGATTTCTCACTTCCTATCTCTCTGTTTCTGTCTCTCCAGAGAGCAAATGTATCCTAAAGGAAAAAAAAAAACTCTCAAAAAATAATTTTAAAAAGACAGGAGATAGAAAGCCATAGATCCTATCGAGACAGACCATACTCTGTTCAACTTAATGTCCTGTCCTCTGCCATATTGTAGCCTTATGAGAAGCTGAATCCTGGACCTCCAAACCATGAGGTGACTAAATCTGTATTTCTTTATAAAATTACCCTGTCTCAAATATTTCTGTTAGCAACACAGTAGTGGTCTAAGACAACATGTAGGTATATCCTGAGACCTTGTTAGAAATACAGAAGCTCAGGTCATACCCCTCTCTCCTGAATCAGACCACCATTTGAACAAAAAGCCCATGGATGGGGATTCTTGTATGGATTAGGGGGTCTTCAAGAGGGTCATGGATAATTTGTATGATGAAAAAAATGGCATGGTTTCATTTTTTTTTTTTGCAGCAAAATCAACTTACACTTTAATTCTAATTTTCCACAAACTTTTTAAAATTCCCTCATACATTAGACTTTGAGAAGTACACTCTCATTTAAATCTGAGTGGGACTACTTTTAGAATCTAGGAGTGAAAAGAGAGGGAGAAGTCTGATGAGGAGAGTCGATTATTATGGGATGGAAAGGCCCTGATACCTGCACTTAGTTCTTCAAACTGAAGAGAGATCACTAGTAAGGCACCTTTTACTAAATACAAATAAATGTTTTAAAGGAATATTTGTTTGTAAATGTTTTTGCTTTACACACCATTTGGAAAAATAGTCACATTACTCTCAACAATAGGCCAGCTTGACAGAAATACAATTATATACATTTACATAAAGAGAGAAGTTTCACTTTTCATTTTATCCATTTCCTGATTTGTGGAAGAAGGAGTGACCAGGAGGGCTTGTAGGAACAGCTTGTCAGTTACGGCCATTCCTCAAGTATGAATGCGTGGCCACATAGGAAACCTTTCTGCTTCAGTATCTTGTGCCAGATTACATCTAGGTAGAACCAGTTGATGAAAAGGTGATTACCTGGAGACGGAGACATCTTTAAATCATTCCTCTCCTGTTTGCAAAGTTTCAAATAGATACAAAAATCAAGAAGGTTAAAGGAACACTTTTCAATCAAATCTATTTGTGCACATGAACGCACTGGCCACCTCTTCTCTGCCTGGTTCCACCGCCTTCTCCAACGAGGC
Organism: Tupaia belangeri chinensis; assembly: GCF_000334495.1. Taxonomy (NCBI): domain Eukaryota; kingdom Metazoa; phylum Chordata; class Mammalia; order Scandentia; family Tupaiidae; genus Tupaia; species Tupaia belangeri. The sequence goes on from NW_006160213.1 coordinate 675,920, forward strand.
ACTGACTGTGACCCACAGTGAATCACACAAGTAATGAGCAGAGTCTCTGCTTTGGCTTTGCATGTTATATTGATGTGTTTGAATATTATCTCTCCCACATGAGAGACCAAATAAGGGGTTTCTTCTGAACCATTTTGCTGACTGTCTACACTATGTGCATAGAAATTACAGGTAAGAATCACTTATGGGGGCTGATTAAAATGGATTCATGTTAATTTACGATTCCATGGATAAAATACACACATAAAACTAAAAATGAAATTCTTTCTTTGCAAAGAACATGAAGGTATTAAATTATTCAAAAATAATTCTTATTAACACTTAAGTTGTTATTTACTTGTGGTACAACCTTAAGGGTGAAGATCTTTTGTGTTTCAATAAGAGTTATTATCTGGATCCAAATTAGGAAAATAAAAAGTAGTTACAAAAGAAAAGGCTCTATCACTGGAACTTGTTCTATTAATAGTTACTTGATCTCTTAATAATTACTTTGTTAATAATTATTTACCTTAATCAAGCATAGACATTTTAGATTTTGTTTGTTTCCTTAATTCTTTGTAACTCAGTCTTTAAGTCCAACTATATTTGTATTATAATTCATTTCATTATTTATGTTTTATATTAGTTCAATTGAGAATTTCTTTCTGAAATAAAAAAAAAATAAGCAAGAAAAACTTGCACGCAAAAACTTACTTTATGAATTAGAAGAGGTAAGTAAAAATTTTACATACTATAGAAGGATATCTTACAATTAATAAACACTCATTTTTCCCCCAACAAATTTTCAGTGTCTCTAATAATTGTATAACACTTGCCATTTCTAAATATCCAGTCCAGCTAATCTTAATTTTAATCCCATTATTAGGAAATTATGAAAGGATATTTCAAGGGTGAATTTTATTGCAACTATGATTAGCATTTACTCAGATGTGTAATAGTGTTCATAAAATCTTCTTTGCAATTACCAGTTATAGATTCGCTTAACTTAAAATCTCCCTGTTTATATTCAACTAAGAAATAATGCTTGTTCAACTGGGTTCTATTGAGCATCTTCAAGCATTTACAGAAGGAATTTAATATAGGGAATTATACAGGTGATAAAATAGTTGAAGGAAAAAAACTGGTAATAATAAGGCAAGTGAGATATTAACATGATCAAGAACCCACCAACACCATTAGACTGGTAAATCAGAGTAAGAATGACAAGACCCTGCTCAGGGGTCACCTTGAAAGATACAACCACAGTGGGTCTCTACCACAGCAGCTGGAGTCTCAGAAGAGAACAAGTGCCACTAGTGAAGTAGTTTAAGGAGGGGATGCTTTAGCTGCTTCCCTCCCTGTGCCTCTGTTTCTTATCTTCACCTCCCATTGGTTGACCCAAGCTAGAAGTTGTCTGGACTAGAAACCAGGGAAACCAGCTTTTAGGGATCAGAGGGTAAGAAATGGATTTACTGGCAAACAGGCCCAAGACCTGCAAAATAATCATCCAGGTTTTTATAACACATGCAAAAACTAAAGCTTTAAAAGCAATTTGTGGCAGTTTAGGTAGGAATGCACATGTTGCCCTCAAACAGCCCTCCTGTGAAATCTAGCACCTGCATTTTTCACTCATTGAAAAGGGCAGTGACTGGCAAAAGAAATCAGAGCAGAAAGAGAATTATATTAATCAAAGCAATTTCTGGTAAAAGAAGGAATGGAAATCTCTAAGCAAGTTATAGAAAGAAAGCTACATTCTTCAAACCACTGAATTGAAAACAAAGCTTCAGATGATAACTATATGATTTGACAAAGATACCTCAAATTGCTCAGGAAAATATCTTCCTTTATAGTAATGTTGCAGGCTATTTAAAACAGAATCTTAGTCGAGGAACTAAACAAAGATGCTAGGATTGGACATAGAAGACAGATGAATTTGGCTGTTATCCACATAAGAATAAAAGCCAAAATTATGCTGACTAAAAATGAAGCCAAGCGATGTCATATAGATTTGAAAACCATGTTGTGCCAAGGAAGATGTTAATGTTTTTCAATTTTCAGGTTTAGTAAGGATCATAAGTTGTTTGATTTCTTAATCTAGTTTTCTAATCCTAACTATGTATGCAACTGTGCAAGGCCTTAATTTCTTTCTTTTTTTTTTCCTCCTTTTTCTTCTTAATTCTAGATTTGACAGTTAGGCCTAGGTTCTAAGACTAGTTAGATGGGTAGTGTGTTCCAGTACTTTGGATCATTTAAATACATTTCATTGATTTATGTCACATGATTATCAGATGTTCTTAACTAATTCGAATGAAGATATTTTTAAATTATTTGTCATTCTTGTTTACAGTCATATCCCGAAAGGAGCCATACAAACACTTGGCCAGAGGCAAAGGCTCCAGTGATGTTTCCTGCTTTCTCTTCTTAGTGCCCTGTAACCGAGGTAAAGAACTGGGGTCATCTTTACTTAGTGTTTTGATGGAACAACTATTACATTGTCAGAAAAGTCATGAGGTACTTTTTTCTGTTTTTCGATGCAAAAATGCATCAGGACTTTTCTGATAACCCAATAGATTACAAAAATTTGGGCAAAATAACTTTCAAGGGTGGAATTTGTAAGCGTATTTGTGAATCTCCTTAAAAGCTCAGGTACACATGTGTATGTACACAATTTGGGGTCTGTAAACATTTCCTAGTAATGTAAACCTCTGAAACTATTATTATCGTATATAGTATATGATATATGGTATATACTATACCATTTGGTATCCTCAGTAAAGTAATGATATTTAACGGGAAAAATAAACTTTCATAAACCATTTAAAGGTTGCCATTATTTGCTTTGTAAATATGTAAATGATGATGGGGGAGAGGAGGGAAGAGCTCAAGGGAAAAAGGCATTTAACAGACATAAAAATGGAAAGTTATCTGTTAATGATAATGATATGGTAAAATATTGATTACCTTAACTTAAAAATCTTACATGATTGACACACACCTTGTGCATGCTGGGAAAACCATGTTTCAAGCCACAAATGATTAAATAAAATTTTTAAAAAACTTTCAGAAGATAAATTTCATATTTTTTAAAGAAATCATTTTATTTAATTCTATTTATTTATTTATCTTAATTTGACCAAAGAGGGACACAGAGAAAGAGAGAGTGAGAAAGCAGGCCGCCCAGGTCCAAGATTCGTACCACACCACCTATCAGATCCAAACTTCACAATGTCAAATGGCACTTATATATTTGTGCCCTTACTACATTGGTAACAATGAAAAGGATTTCCAGAGATTTGTAAATGTATATAAAATGGAACAAAGTAGCAGAAGTTAAAAAGTATCAGGACAAAATAAAGTAAATGGGGTTAGAAAAATACCTGTGTAGATGTTGGTAAGTGTGAATTGTGATTTGGTTCCTTTTTAACAGGATGCAAAACAATCCAAGGAATACCATTAAATGTTCAAGTTACATGAGGTAGTGATAATGATAATAATATATGCCAACATATTTTATAAGTATTATAGAATAATACACATGTGAGATATTATTATTATTATCATCTTTGTTGAGTCTAAAAACACCCAGAAGAAAGAAAAACATATTTGATCCTATTATTTATTTCTAATGGTTCTAAAACTAGAAAATCTATAACACTTTTTGTTAAAATAGACCTTTAATTCTTCTCTTTCTTTTTCCCAACTTCCTGTTGTTAATGTGGCATCTTATCATAATTTCATAGTATTTCAAAAATACTTCAGCAGTTGCATTCTCCAGTTTAGGAACCCAGAATCCACTGCAAAGTCTCAAGATACTGTCTGAACCATATCTCCCAATACCCAATTACCTTAGTCCGTGTGGGCCGCTAAAACAAAACATCATAGGTTGGGTATCTAATCAGTAACAGAGATTCATTTCTCACAGTTCAGAAAGCTGGAAAGTTCAAGACCAATGTGCTAGTAGGTTCAGCGTCTTATGCAGCCCTGAGACTGGCTCATAGAGGCTTTCTTCTCAATATAATCCCACATAGCAGAAGGGCCAAAGAGCTCTCTCAGGCCTCTTTCATAAGGGCCTAATGTCACTAGTGATAGCATTACCATCAAGGGCTAAATTACTCCCAGAGGCTCCACCTCTAATACTATCATTTTAGGGATTAGTAGTTTAACATATGAATTCTGGGGGATACAAATATTCAGCCCATAGTGCTGCTTCTTATCAACTCCCACTGGCAAGGATAAAGTACATACACCTTACCAGTTCAGATCCCTGGATCCGTTGCACAGTCTGCTTTCCTGCTTGTGCTTCCACACCTCAAAAGTGTTGGTGAGGTGGGAACCGGCAGTTAGCGTAATGGCTATGTCGCTGGACTCCCACGTAGCCGACCGCGGTTCGTGTCCCGGACCCGGTGGCTTAAAACTCAAGCCGGGCGCGTGTGCGTGCGTGCCCAAGATCCCGAGAGGAGAAGGGATTGCGGCGTGACTATCCCCCGTGGGGGGTGATTTCTCGCTTTCTGTCTCTATGTCTCTGTCTGTCTGGCGCCCTACAGTGAAAATCTCTCCAAAAAAAAAAAAAGTGTTGATGAGGTCGGCAGCTTGCCTTCTCATCTTGTCCATCTTCTCTCTAATCCTGTTTAATCATTTACAGGTGAATCCTGCTAGCTCCTCTTGCTGCAGTCCTCATTCCTGTTGGCTTCTGCTTTGAGTCAGTTGTGTGAGCATACCACCAGCAGGCTCCTAGAAATTACTCACTCTCCTTGCCCTATTTGAACCAGTTGCTCTAATTGCCATCTTATCTTTGCCCTCAGGCCTTTTGCTCTCAGTATTTTTAATACACATTCCCTTCATCTCCCTTCTAGTTAAGATATTCCATTCCAGGTCTTCTGTCTTTTACCGGTACTAGAGCATCCTGCATTAGTAAGTTTCGAATTATGAGAACAATTAAAACCATCTTCTAAAATAAGCATTTATCCATCCATTTGCTTATTTACTGTACTTTTTAAAAATAGCTGTGGCAGGGACCAGCAGATGGTGTAATGGCTATGTCGCTGGACTCCCATGTAGCCGACAGCAGTTCGAGTCCTGGACCTGGTGGCTTAAACTCATGCCAGGCACGTGTGTGTACGTGCCCAAGATCCAGAAAGGAGAATTGCAGCATGGCCATCCCCCATGGGGGGTGGGGGGTGATTTCTCACTTTCTGCCTCTCTGTCTCTCCCTATCTTTCTGGCAAGCGCATGTGCCCTATAGGAAAAACCTCTCCAAAAAACAAAACAAAAAAACAGCTGTGGCCTGTGGAACTCATAACCAAGTAGGGCAAGAAAAAAACATTAGTTATGATGTGGTATAGATTTTATGATGGAAAACATGTCTCGAGTACTGCAAGAGCCCAGAGAAATCTGGAGAGGAGGTTAGAGTAGTAACTTTGCCAGGAAAATGTTCATATTTCAACTAGATCTTGAAGCATAAAGAGGAAAATGTGGCAAAGGACATTGGAAAAGAACCGAGGAAGGTACAGGCATGGAGGGCATGAAAAATCTAATCTATAGAGGAATGTCACATACCTAGATGTGACCAGAGGCCCGGGCTTAGAAAAGAGGTAACAAGATGACAATGGTCCTGTAGGTTAAAGCCTTAATCATTTGGTATGAACCCTGTGGCATCTGAATCCAAAGCCTGTACACTTAATTTCTCTGCATCATTTCCTACAACAGGTCTATTAAATTTTATCTATCTAAAAAAAAAAAAAAACTTAATCCTGTTTAGAAACTAACTCACTCAAAGACACAGAATTCTGCTCTACCAGATGTTATAATGCAGAGATTTCCAACTGTACTATCTACAAAGGGTAGACAGTAGTGTGGATCAGTAACTCCATGATTCTCAATGCTGCAGAAGCTCTGTACAAAATGTGCAGCTCAGTGGATTCTGGAGAATGGACATACCATTTCAACTGCAGATGACTGTCGCAGGAAATGCCAGTTTGTTACAGAGATCCTGGACAATCCTCCAGAAATCCTAGAGATCCAAGCCCTAGTTAAAAACTAACGTTTAAAAGTACATTAAAAACCAGGGATGGCAGGTGGTGTGGTGGTTAGAGATGCTGGCTTCCCACATGACCAAGCGTGGTTTGAGTCCCGGCCCTGGTGGCTTGCTTTCTCGCACTCTCTCTCTCTCTCTCATTCACTCTGTCCCTGTTAGGTGAAATTAAAGTAAATAACTAATTAAATAAATAAAGTTAAATAAAATAATTCTTTAAAAAAAAGTACATTAAAAACCAGACAACTAGATCTAAAGTCCATACAAGGACTCTTCAAGAAGTCCACGGCAAACGTGACTTATGAAAAGACTGCATAGATTTCAAACTATTTTTGACACCAAAATAAATTTATACCTCAATTTCACTTTTCCATGAACTCTTTGAATTCCCCTTGTATTTAGGTTTCTTACAGTCTGTTTTTAGCTCTGTCAGAAGAGCCTTTTCTGAGACTACACAGCAGCTGAGTCCATCACTAAAATATACCTAAAAAACAGAAAAAGAAAGAAAGAAAAAAAAATGTTGCTTAAAATTCTCCAGTGGCTTCAAATTCTAATCACTTGCCAGAGACACAGAGAGAGACAGAGAAACAGAAAGTGAGAAATCACCTCCCCATGGGGTTGATCATGCCACAATCCCTTCTACTTCATTCTTCTTGAGATTTTGGGCATACATGCACATGCACCTAGTGTGAGTTTTAAGCCTCCAGGTCTAAGATTTGAACCATGGTCGACTATGAGGGAGTTAGCAACAAAACCATTACACCATCTGCTGGTTCCGGAAATACCAATTTTAAAACGATTATAAAGCATTCAGTTTCATGACACTCTATCTAGAGCTTGATACTCTGACAAATGCTGCAGTATTTCCAAAATAGTTTTATGTATTTATGTCCAACCCTATGTATAAAAACTCATATTTTCTCCACATCTTTGGCAGCATTAGGAGTTAACAGACTTAAATTTTAGCAATACTGGTATGTTGGCAGTAAAATTTTATTATCATTTTCTTATGCAATTTCTGATTATTAATAATTGTCAACTTTATAGTTTATTTGCTCTGAAAGAGAGAGAGAGAGAGATCCTAATAAGTTCTAAACACCATAACTCACTCCAGCCTCAGTCAGCCTGTGTCATGGGTACCTGCCTGTGGCATATATAAAGATATCTCAGGAAATGAACTTCAGACATCCCTAGGAAGGTGCAGTATTGCAGACTGTTGTGCTATCACTGCATCATCACCACTGGCCTGCCCGTGTTTTTTAAATATATATTTCTTGGTTTTAAATTTACTCATTCTCTTAACTTACTCATTCTCAAAGTAACTGCAAATCTTTTGACCATATTTACACTATGTTCTCCCTCTCTTTTAAAATTTATTTGAAGTAATCCTCCTTTTTAAATTATAAACAATCTGTACATATTGCCTCCTTTCTGATGTGTTCTCTCTCTCTCTCTCTCTCTCACACACACACACACACACACACACACACACACAAACACACACACACATTTTCTTTAACTCAGAAGTTTTGCTTAACAATATAATTCTGGGATCATGCCCCTCCCCACCCCATCTGGACATTGAACACCCAGATGACTAGAAACCACCACAGAGGCACAAGAAATACGAGAAACCAATAAATCTCTCCCTAAAGAGAAAACATCAATTCCTCATCATTCATAGACAACGCAATGGAATTCATGGAAATGTCAGATAAGCAATTCAGAATGTTTATAGTGACCAAACTAAATGAGATACAAGAGAAAAGACACAACGAGCTCCAGGAGATGAGGAAGTCCTTTCATGATTCAAAACAAGGAATACACAACATAAATGAGAATCAAACAGAACTGTTAGAGATGAAGAATGTGATACAGGAAATTAAAACCTCCCTTGAAAGTATTAAAAGTAGATTAGATCATGCAGAAGATCAAATCTCGACTGTAAAAGACAACACTTTTTTTTTTTTTGAGAGGTTTTTGCTATAGGGCATGTGCGTTTGCCAGACAGACAGAGAGAAACAGAGAGACAGAAAGCGAGAAATCACCCCCCAGGGGGGATGGCCACACCACAATCCTTGCTCCTCCATTCTCCTCTCGGGATCTTGGGCACGCACGCACACGCGCCTGGCGTGAGTTTTAAGTCACCTGGTCCGGGACGCAAACCACGGTCGACTACGTGGGAGTCCAGCGACATAGCCATTACGCTAACTGCTGGTCCTGAAGACAAAACTTCTTACCTAGAAAAAAATGATCAAATAGACTGAGAAAGCAACTGATAAAAATAAGAATAATATATGAGAAATACTAGATATCATCAAGCACCCATCCAGATAATTGGTATCCCAGAAGAGGAAGAAAATAATAAAGGCATTGATAATTTATTTTATAAACCTCAGGAAGAAAAGTTTTCAAACCTAGAAGGCATTCAAAGATCCAGGCCCAAGAAATACATAGACCTCTAAATAGAGTCAACCCAAGAAGATCCTCTCCAAGGCACATCATAGCCAGATTGGCCAAAACCACAGACAAAGACAAGATACTAAAATTGACAAGAGAGAAATGTCAAGTTACTTAACAAAGTATATCCCATCAGGCTAACATTGGACTTCTCATCAGAAACAATTCAGGCAAGAAAAGAATGGGGAAATATATATTAAAAGTGTTACATGAAAAACAATTTCAACCAAGAACATTATACCTGGCAAGATTATCCTTCCATATGGGAAAAAAAAGATAAAAACATTCTTGAATAAACAACTCCAGACCAGCTCTTCAAGAGGTTCTGAAGGGAGTACTATACTAGGAAAACTAAAATGTCAGACAGGCAAATATAAGAGAACAAAAAACAACCAAGAAATAAGCTCACTAATGACAGGAACATGTCTGGACATATCGATAACAACATTGACCGTTAATGGATTAAATTCTCCAATCAAGAGACACAGACTGGCTGAATGGATAAAAAAACAGAAGCCCTCTACCTGTAGCCTACAAGACATGCACCTTATGGATAAAGACATCCAAAGACTAAAAGTGAAGGGCTGGAAAAAGACTTTCTATGCAAATGGAAATCAATAAAAAACTGGAGTTGCGATACTGATTTCAGACAAAATATAGACTTAAGAAAAAAACTGTAAGAAACAAAGAAGGGCATTATATAGTAGTAAATGGGCTAACTCATTAAGAAGACATAACACTTATAAATATCTATGCACCTAGCTCAGGAGCACTTAAATACATGAAGGAAAGACTGCTGGAGATAAAAGGAGAGATAGGTTGCAACCTATCTTTTGGGGATAATTGTTGGGGATCTCAACACCCCATTATCTCCTTTAGACAGATCTTTTAGACAAAAAAAAAAAAAATAAGCAGAGTGATACAGGACCTAAATGATAGTATAAATCAAATGGGCTTGATAGAAATCTATAGAATTTTCCACCCTAAGACCACAAAATATATATATTTCTCACCCCAGCATGGAACCTTTACAATGGTTGACCACATGATAAGACAAAAATCAAGCCTTTACAGATTGAAAGACATAGAACATAATATCCAGCACCTTCTCTGACCATGACGGAATTAAATTGGATATTAACTTCAAGAAAAATTCTCAAAAATACACAAACACATGGAAACCAAACGACCTATTTCTGAATGAATTCTTAACTACCTAATAAATTTATTCTGAAATGAAAAAAATATGGAATCAAATGATAATGAGTAAATGACTTTCCATAATCTCTGGTACACCACAAAAGCAGTCATAAGAGGGAAATTCATAGAAATTAGTGTACATAAGAAAAAGATGGAAAGGTGGCAAATAGACGAGTTAACATCACGCCTCAGGGAATTGGAAAAATAAAAACAACAACAAAAGCCCCCCAAAAATGCAAGGAGAAAATAAATAATAAAGATTTGAGCAGAAATAAATGAAATAGAAAATTAACTATACAGAAAATAAATGAAACCAAAAGCTGTTTTTTTTTTAAACAAGACTAACGATGTGGTATTATCTGTTGAAGATATTTTATAGTTTTATCAACTGTACTAGAGAGAAATGTTAACCTGCTGAAATATCCATTTTGTAAGCCAAATAATGTAATTGAATGTATAAAAAAAAATGAAATAAAAAAAGTTTCAGGAAAAAAAAATAAAAACAAGATTGACACACCATTAGCTAGACTGATAAAGAAGAAAGAAAGAAACCAGGTAAATTAAATATGTAATGATTACAACAGACACAAAATACAAAACATCATTAGAGGATACTATGAGTGACTACATGCCAACAAACAAGAGAACATAGAAGAGATGGACAAATTCCTGGATATGTATAATCTACCAAGAGTGAATCAGGAGAGCACAGAAAACCTGAATAGAGCCATGAGATTGAATCAGTAATAAAGAAAAGCCCAGGTCCTGATGGCTTCACTTCTGAACTCTCAAAACTTTAAGGAAGTGTTAACCCTATTCTACTGAAATTATTTCTAAAGATTCAAAAAGAAAAAAACCTCCCACATTTATTTTATGAAACTTCCATCATCTTCATTCCCCAAAGAGATAAAGACATGACAAAAAAGTAAAACTACAGACTGATATCTCTGATGAATATAGATCCAAAAATTCTCAACAAGATACTTGCAAATCATATCCAGCAACACATAAAAAACATTCATCACAACCTGGTAGGATTTATTCCAGGGATGCAAGAGTAGTTCAACATGTGCAAGACCATAAATATAACACACCATATTAAAAGAAAGAAATATAAAAACCATATGATCATTTCAATCGATGAAGGGAATGCATTTGATAAAATACAACATTCCTTCATGGTTAAGACTTTCAGCAAGATTGGTATAGAAGGGTCATTTCTCAACACAATAAAAGCCACATATTAAAAACCTATAGCTGGGACCAGCAGTTAGTGTAATGACTATGTTGCTGGACTCCCACGTAGTCGACCGTGGTTCACGTCCTGGACCGGGTGGCTTAAAACTCACCCAGGGCGCATGTGCATGCGTGCCCAAGATCCCGAGAGGAGAATGGAGGAGAAGCGATTGCTGCGTGGCCATCCCCCCTGGGGGGTGATTTCTCGCTTTCTGTCTCTCTGTCTCTCTCTGTCTGGCTGGTGAGTGCACACACCCTTATAGCAAAAACCTCTAAAAAAAAATACCTATAGCTAACACTTCATTGAATGGGGAAAAGCTAAAAGCTTTTCCAGTAAAAATTGGTACTAGACAAGGCTGCCTACTTTCTCAACTTTTTTCAATTTAGTGCTGGAAGTCTTAGCCAATGCAATCAGAAAAGAGGATAATATAAAAGGCATTCAAATAGGCAAAGGAGAATTTAAAATATCTTTATTTGCAGATGACATGATGGTATACTTAGAAGACCCAAAGGTTTCCATGAAAAAAGTTATCAAAGTAATCAATGAATAAAGTGTCAGGATTCAAAATCAACATCCAAAAATCTATAGCATTTCTATATACAAACCACAAACTGAACAAGGTAGATCAGAATAAAGGAATCCCTTTTTCCATAGCCACAAAATGTATTAGATACCTAGGGATAAATCTAACTAAGGAAGTCAAAGATCATTACAGAGAAAACTATGAAAATATTTTGAAAGATATTGAAAATGACACATAAAGTGAAAGTACATCCCATGTTCCTGGATTGGGAGAATTAATTTAATCAAAATGGCAATTCTACCTAAATAAACATACATATTTAACACAAGTTCAGTCAAAATACTAGAGACATTCTTCGCAGATCTAGAAAAGACAATCATAGAATTTGTTTGGAATCATAGAAGACTTCATATTGTCAAAGCAATCCTGTTCCAGAAGAGTTTTGTGGGCAGCATCTCACTCCCTGACCCCAAAATATACTATAAAGGTGTGATAAGCAATACAGTTGGTATTGGAGGAAAAAAACCCCAGACAGGTGGACTAATGGAATAGAGACCCCAGAAATAAACCTCAAAACGTACAGCCAATTGATTTTTTTTCCCAAAGGATACCAGTCAATCCAGTGGGAAAAGGAAAATATCTTTAGCAAATGATACTGAAAAAAAAATGGGTATGCACCTGCAGAAAGAAGAAACTGAATCCCCATCTTTCATCATTACCAAAAATCAACTCACAATGGATCAAAGATCTGAACTTAAGACTGGAAACTATAAAACTACTGACTGAAAACACTGGAGGATCTCTGGGAGACATTGGGTTAGGTACTTAAATAAGACCCCCAAAGCATGGGCAATCATCCCTAAAATAGACAAGTGAGACTACATCAGATTAAGAAGTTTTTTAACAGAGAAGGACACAGTAATTAGTGTGAATCGACAACCCTCAGAATGGGACAATATTTTTGTAAACTATGCCTCAGAGAAGGGACTGATAACCAGAATACACAGGGAATTCAAGTGGCTTATCCTCCAAAAAAAGATGAACCCAATTAAAAGATGGGAAAATGAGCTGAACAAAAATCTTCATAACGAAGACATACGAACAACCAAAAAGCATATGAAGAAATGTTCAACATCTGTCATCATAAGAGAGATGTAGATTAAAACCGCAATGAGATATCACCTAACCCCTGTTAGAATGGTGAAGATTTAAAAATATAAAAAGTGATAGAGTTAGTAGGGCTGTGGTGAAGGGGGAACTCTCCTACACTGCTAGTGGGAATGTAAATGTGTCCAGCCACTGTGGAAAACAATATGAAGGTTTCTCAAAGACATAAAACTAGAACTACCATTTGATCCAGCAATTTCACTTCTGGATATCTACCCAAAGAACAGGAAACGCTCAGTTGGAAAAGCGCTTGCATATCAGATTATTCATGTTGCTAAGACATGGAACCAACCCAAATGTCCACAAATAGATGAATGGATTGATAAAAAATGTGAGACATGTACTCTATGGAATACTATTCAGCCATAAAGAAAAAACAAGACTCTGGCATATGATAGAAATTGTTCAAATATGAAAGATTTATTGCTGAGTGAAGTAAGCCAGGCTATGAAAGAAAAATATTCTTAATATGTATCAACTATCTGCACTCAATGGTAGAGATTGAAATATTAGAGGGCATAAAAGCAGTAAAAATATTTATGGACACTGAAGACAGTGTAGAACGGGGCGGGGGTGGCGGGAAGAGTATAGAGAAGGAAAGCAGGAGAAAACATAGAAGCATGACATGTGTGGGACATGGAAATGGTTTATTACCTGTTGATGATAACATGTATAATATTCTCAACTGGACTGGTCTGAGAAGTATTTCATGTTAGATAAACTCTCTTTACAAGCCAAATGATGTATAGCAATTGAATGTTTAAAATAATAATAGTAATAAGTAATAATAGTAATCTGGAAGAAAATTGAAAAGCTATTTGCTGACGATCTGGATAGTAATGTCTTTGTCTTGACTAATATGTATAGTAATTGTGCTGGAAAAAGAAATGTTATGCATTATAAAGATATATGTAATTAAATGTAATATAAAATAATAATGATAAAAACAAATAAAAGAAAAGAAAAAAGAGAAAAATATATAATTCTTTGACAGTAAAATACAAATATCAAAAGTGGCCTGGATGCTCTTGAAAAAAAGAAAGGTGAAAGAACTTGTTCTATTGGTAATCAAGACCTACTAAATTCATATAAATAAGAGAGTCTTGCATTGGCCCGACTTTAGACAGACCAATGGACTATAACAGAAAGCCCCCAAACACTCTTACATATTCAGATGCTTAGTTTAAGAGAAATACGGCATTTCAGAATGTGTGTAGGCCTATATTTCAATAAATTGACCTAGAAAATTAGTATATGTTTAGAAAAATAGAACATAATGAATACCTTATACCATACACAAATATCATCTCTACGTAATTTGTAGATGCACTGCATTGCCAAAACAATAAGGCATTTAGGAGATAATATAATTTCTAAATAGGACTCAGATTTGGATACGTTAAATTAAGAAGTATCTATCAGTTCCTGGCTACTTAGTGTTTCTTGCCTGCAATGCTAGTCCCTACTTCTTCATGCAGCTCACTCCCTTCCCTCCTTAATTCAACTTTCACTCCCCAATGAAGGTGTTCTTGACCACCCTATGCAAAATTGTAATGATCCCTCCCCACAAGCATTTTCCCTATCTTTCTTGCTTTGTGTTTCTCCTTAGTACTCAATATCGTCTAATATGGTAAAGCATTTAATATGGTCAAAATATTTTTGTCTTTTTTATTTTAATGCCATATTCCTAGTACCTACAGTACTAGGTAGTAGCGGACAATTACTGGACGCTAAATAAATACAAGTTGAATAAATCTTCATCTTTCAATTTTTTTCCTACTTTCATCTTTACTTTCTCACACACCCAGGGCTCATGCAAAACTGTGTCACATTACATGGTTCTGTCACCTGCTCTTCACATGCAGCCACGACTGAGGGGCTGCCCTCACTCTGCCACCCTGCTGCAGCCACTTTCCAATGGCCTCGCTCTCTTTCATTCTCTCCTTTCATGCATTTTCTTTACTGCAGCCTGATTGATAATTTCTTCTTTTTCTTTTTTAAAATTTATTTTATACAGTCGATCACTATATATCATTACTACTTGTAAAGTGAATTTACCCCACATGAATACACTTCACAACAGTCCCGTTGAAGATATCATATACATTATCATCAATAGATAATCATCCATTTCTGTGTACCGTAAATGTTTTGCCTCTCTATTTTTCTCCTTGAGTCCTTTCCTCTCACTCTCTCCCTTCTCTCGCCCTCTTCCTACACTGTCTCCAGTATCCTTAACTATTTTCCATGCTTATATATACTCTAATCAGTCAATTTCTGCCATAGAGTGTGGACATTTGGTATATATTAAGTGGAGACACACAATGGCTCTTTCATAGCCTAGATTGCTTCTAAAGAGTCACTTTTGCTAACATCTGATGATATTGGAGAAATATTTGATAACAGTCCTGACAGTCACTGAGGAGGTTGCAATGAAAAGGGTACACTTAGGCACATATGGTGGGAACTGCCCCCTATTCAGGGTTTCTGGAAATTGATATGTTCCCAGATTGACAAAATTGCAGGGTGTGATCTCCTTCTGGGGTCCAGGGAGTTTCCTCAGGGAGAGGCTGGCACTAGGATGTGTGTGTCAGGACACTTGCTGAGGACAGCTGAATGGACAAGAGTGATACAAGTTATCTGGTTGTCCCAGAAAGCAGAGTGTCCCTCGTCTTTCAACGGGTGGATGTCATCCATGTGCAGAGATATTAGCAGAACACATCAGTGTAAACAGTCACCTGAGAGCACTGATGTCTCCAGAACAAGATCCTTAGTCACCCAAACTGTTAGAAACCATGTTTTACTCCTACTGATGACTCTAAGCTATGCGTGACATGATGAATAAAAATGTTTAAAGAGTAGAATTTTGGAGAGGTAGATATAAATATCTGAAAGCCTATTTATAAAAGGGCTATATTTCTTCAGTGTTCACTATTATTCTCAAAAAGAAATCCTGGATGTAAAATTGGTGCTGTTCAAGGTACTGAAGGATGAGTTCAACCATTTCTACAGAAAACTTACACTCATTATTTCAGCACCCAAGCAGTGTTAAATTTAAGAGAAAGTTATGTTTGTTCCTGTATGTGTGTGGATGTGATTCATATATTGCACATAAAATAAAGACTGCTACCAGAAATTCCACAAAAGTTCAGATATTTTATTGTTGTAAAATACTGTGAGAACGACATCTCATTCCCAGCTGAAAGGGCTTATGGACAAACTAACAGAACCAGGCAAAGGAAATGCCAAAGCAACCAAAAATCTAAAAGGAAGTGCTATTTAAACCCTAGGCATATAAATAATACTGCCAAATAGAAAAGGCCTGTTAGTTATGCTTCACCTTATCTGATAATAAAAGCTGGATTTTCCTTTTAGTTCCAAATCCCTCTCTCTCAGCCCCAAAATCAGAAACCTTAGGACATTTTAATTATAAATAGATAAGTATATAGATATATACACTCACATACAGACATAAATATATACATATATACACACATATATACATATTTTTAAATATAGAATCTCACTGTTTTGAATTTACAAAATATTAAAATTCATTTTTTTTCTCAGAATGGTTGGAACAGAAGCTACTCTGATTAAGTAAATGCTATATTTGGCTTAACTGAGATTTATTATATATAATGTGTGATATATCCAATTTCAAAGACTGTGAATATGATAAATAAACACAATACACTCATATCCTAAATATCTTTTACTCTTTTCCTTTCTGTTTGATTTTGATTGTGCTTGAATATCTTTCAGTAAATAAAAGTTACCAGAATGATATTTTAAACTCTTTGCTATTTTAAATTTAAATATTATTAATAGTCATTAAATCAGAATGCTCTTTAGAGTTTAAACTTTTTTTAAATTTAGAGGCTTATGCCTAAGGGCTTGTATGATTGCTGAAGAGAGAGAGAGACAGATACAGTGAGAAGAAAAGTTAGAAATCACTACCTGGGGGAGATGACCACACACAATCCCTTTTCCTCCATTCTTCTCCCAGGATCTTGGACATCCACACACATGCACCCAGTGTGATTTTTCAAGCCATGGGGTCCAGGATTTGAACTGTAGTCACCATGTAGGAAGCCAGCGATGTTACCACTACACCAACTTCTAGGCCCGTAGTGTTTAAACTTCTAACTTCTAAAGCTTAACTCTAACAAGGTGAGTTTTATTTATTTTTGAAACATGGGTCTATTATTGGTCCTTATATTTAAAATTGACCTATATGCAAGTATTGGTTGTTCAGAAGGTGGTCACCTAACCTCAGATTGTCCAAATTCTAATTCTTGATATTTCAATTTTTTCTTTCAGCCTTTGGCTGTTGATTCATCTCAATCTTTATTAAAGAAGAAGGAAGATATTAAAAAATTACTATTTGCAATGTATAACACATATTAGATGTATTATAGTCCTCACTTAACAAATAAAAAAATACTTGTGGGGGTTTTAAGTGACTTATTCAGATGAACAAAAATAATAAATGGTAAACTCCTAACATATTGGTACTGATGGAAAAGACAACATTTTGTCTGTTAAAATGGGCTAGTAAGCAATGTTTATATTAATTTGGAGGTTTAAATAAAAATAAAATAGTCTGGCTAAATTTACATAAAATGGACTTCTCTAAATAGTGTTGAAATGTTTTTGGAGCAAGGTCATTTCCAGAGACTTTTGTATTTCAATAGGAATGGTCAACAGTCAACAAACAGCTGAGGTACATACAGTAAGCATAAAGGTGTCCGCAGGAGGCAGGATTTGAACCTGGAGATGTCTTGCTCCAGAGTTTACACTTATTTATTTATTTTTCTTTGGAGAGGTTTTTGCTATAGGGAGCATGTGCTCACCAGTAAGGCAGACAGAGACAGAGAGAAACAGACATATAAAGGAAGAAATCACCCCCTGGGGAATGGCCATGCCACAATCCCTTCTCCATCCTCTTGGGATCTTGGGCATGTACGTACACTTGCCTGGCGTGAGTTTAAACTACCAGACCCGGGACTCAAACTGCACTCGACTACATGGGAGTCCAGCGACATAGCCATTATGCCAACTGCTGGTCCCAAGTTTGAATTTCTAAACACTGTGTTATAATGCTTCTACCATGTATCAGTTTTACCAATTACTAGAAATGATATTGAAGTGATTGGCAAATGTTCTTTATACTAGTGATTAAACTTACATTTGCAAACTCTCCCTGTGCTGAAACCCTTATCTTTTCACACCAGAGACCACTGACAATCAGCTTTAATTTTATCTGCACTATGAAGGAAATTAGTTAACATTAACAATAATCTATTAATCCAGTCAAATGAAATTTTTGTTACAGTGTGATACTTCTATAAATAAAAATATCCTATATAATTTATTCAAAAATGATTTTAAAAATGAAAAAATACTTTTATTACATGAATAGTGATTCCCAGAGCCTCAAGAGTAAGAAATAGATAAGAATAAGGGGGTTGGCATGTGGTGTGGTGGTTAAGGCACTGGACTCCCACATGGCTGATCATGGTTCAAGTCCTGGACCTTGCGGATTCCTTTCTCATTTTCCCTGACTCTCTGTCTCTCTCACTGGTCAAATTAAATAATAATAATAATAATTATAATGATAATAAATAAAATTAAATAATTCTTTTAAAAATAGATAAGAATAAACAATAACTATTACAGTAATTGAACGTAAAGGGAAAAAAGTGGTTTATACTAATTAGATAACCATTTTTATAAAACTATTAATTATATAATGAATTTGCTCTACAAACTTATTTTACAAGTTTGGGCTTACAAGTAGCCCAAGCTCCCTTTACTGTGAATTACTGTGAGTTCCACATAAATAGGAATTCAAATTAGCATTCTCTTTTAGTTACCTTACCGTAAATATGCACATAATTCACATTGAGAAACATTTACAATCCTTTAGCTCTTAGAAGAAAGAAACTCAATCAAATATAGTATAATGATGCCCCTGGATAATTATAATGAAGTAATAACTGACCTTAGCAGTGTACTAGACTGTGACATCTTGAATTTTGTTGCCAATATAAACTACAATTACCAAATCACTTGGTGGTTTAGAAAATCAAACCATATTCTCTCCAGCTATTCTTCTGGCTTGGCATTACCTTCTAAATTTCAGGCTTACCCAGGTCTGCTGTGGTATAGCAACAGCCTACATTTATTGACAAGCAAATATTTTCTGATCTGTTGCCACAATGGAAGGATCACCCAAACTGGGAGGCCAGATTAAAAATTGAAATCCTGTCAAATGTCCAATTCTCAGCATGACTTATTATTTTGTATTGTCATTTTCTGTACCCACAGAGTTAAGTCTTGTTAATTTTAGCACATTTAAAAGAATCCTAAATCATGGGTTTAAAACTAATGGGGCTGAACATTTATTTATCCTGCAAAGCTAGCCAATAAACAATTTCATGTTTCCAAATGCTAATGTGGAAGTTTGAAAGTCAAAGAATGTATGGCTAATTTTAAGAAAAATAGATTGCTTCAAGTAGATAGAAAAACAAATATAGGCAGAATGAAAAAATATTCCAATATGATCCATCTGATACCCACTTTTACTGAAGAAAAATAACATAAAACAGTGAGCTTCAGTTTTTCAGTTGCCATTTTTTTGGGGGGAGGGGGGAGGTTTTTGCTATAGGGCGCGTGCGCTCACCAGAAAGACAGAGAGAGAGACAGAGAGACAGAAAGCGAGAAATCTCTCCTCAGGGGGGAATGGCCATGCCACAATCCCTTCTCCTCCATTTTCTTCTTGGGATCTTGGGCATGCATGCACACATGCCTGGCGTGAGTTTAAGCCACCAGGTCTGGGACTCGAACTGCAGTGGACTACATGGAAGACCAGCGACACAGCCATTATACTAACTGCAGGTCCCAAGTTTTTCAGTTGCCATTAAGACTCAGAGTCTTCGGGATGATGAGAAACAAGCAGGAAGCTGTCTGCATTGCCTCAGTTCTTCTGGTTTGAATCTAAAAGCATTAATTGGAGTTAGTAGTCCAAGAGTCTGTCACAATTCCCCTGGTGCAGTGGACTTGTCTGCTTGTTTACACTTAAAATATATATATATTTTTCTTTCCTTGTATTCACTTCAGCCATTAACATATTATGGCTTAAAAAAAAAAAAAAGAAAAGAAAAAGACAGTGAACATTGATTTCCTTAAATGGAATTCTCAGAAAGTTGAGAATTTACCAAGTCAGGAACATTTTCAGTCTTCATAAGGAAAGCATTAATTTACAATCACTGTGAAACCCCATGATACACTAAAATAGTACATTGTCAAAAGTACCAAAGTATTGGGAAAAAGATGTTAATGTGATGATATTTCTAATTTTAGTCTATCCCTATATTACAGTCCTATAGCACCTTTCCTCCAAGGAGATCAGAAATGCTTTATATATAGAAAAAGACGGAAATGCAAATCCAAGTGAAAGTTCCCCCAGAATTATGTTGAAAAGAGTCATAGAAGAGATAAAGGGCACCAGAAAAAAAGAGAAACATGAGCAATAGGAATCCATGCAGGCCCTGGCAAGTTATCTGACTTAAGTGTTATGTCACTGCTGGTACCTTCTCTAAATTTAGCAGTAAGAATAGAAGGTAGGCACTGTTGAAGGTACACTTCATATTATGTCTTGAATTAACAGCAAATTTTGACCATTTCTATCACTCCCTGGGGTGATCAGGTCTTAGTTTATGATTTCTCTAGTTATGAAGTATCAAGGCTTGCTTGATGAGTTTTATTTTGCACATATTAGTTAAGCACCCAATGACTATGAAGAGAAGAGTCATGCAAGAATATTTTGCAATTACAGACATCTTCAGGATACCTTCATTCTAGTACTTCTCAGAAGGTATTGGGACCAGCAGATGGCATAATGGTTACATTGCTGGACTCCCACTTAGTCGACCATGGTTCTGGCAGCTTAAAACTCACATCAGGTGTGTGTACATGTGTGCCCAAAATCCCAAGAGGAGAGTTTAGAGGAAAAGGGATTGTGGTCTGGCCCTCCTCCCAGTAGGTGACTATTCACTTTCTGTCTCTCTCTTTCGTGCATGTGCTCTATGGCAAAAATCTCTCTTAAAAAAAAAAAAAGAAAAAGAAAAGAAAAAGTATGGGTTATGTAAAAGTATTTTAATTCTATGTGAGTATGGCAAACTTTTCATGTTGCCAAAGAGGGTCATTGAAATACTTCCAATTCAGAAAAAAAAAAAAAAAAAGTTTATTTTTACTTATTCAGTACTACATGTATATTGGCATGAAGTCTATTAAAATGGCTGGTGTTAATACTATGGCACATTAACATCCATTAATTAGTACCTGAATTACTTTGGCAAACTATTTTACCTTTCTCTGCCTCAGTTTCTGAGTATAAAATAATCTTACTTCATAGAATAGTATGTGGTACATAGAAATAACTCAATAAATGTGTTTACTCAGTGGATGGGAGACATCTTTTTATTCAGCTTCTCATTTATTTTATTTTTTTAATTGTCAGAGGGCACATTTACTGATTGGGGAGAGAGAAAGAGAGAAACGGAGTGAGAAAGCATTCCCAATAGGACATGGTCACAATGAAATCCTTTCTCTTCCATTTTCCATCCTGTCAGAGTTTGGGGCATGCATATGCATGAGCCGGGCATGTTTCAGAAGCTGCTGGGGATAGGACTTGAACTATAGTGGACTATGTGGGATCCAGATCCCTTAATCACCAGGCTATATGATTGGCCCTCATTTTATTTTAAAAACAGTTAAAGTTTATTTTAAATTTTATCCATTTCTCTGCCAGTGGAAGACTTTATAGATTCATTGACTATTGAAAACACTCCATGTCCCTGCTCCAGGCCTCAGCAACTCACCGTGGAAAACCATGGCCTTACTGAAGAACTTTTCCTTGGGAGACTAGGGCTAAATCTTGGCACAGGTGAGTATTTGTGGGGATGTTCTCAGAGACAATAAGAAGTGGCACGCCATGATGATAGAGAAAGCTGCAGTGCCTTTAATATCAAGCTCCAGAGGCTAGTGTACAAATAATGGCAAAGAAATAAATATAAAAACAGTAACCGAGCACATTTATATCTTCTATTCAGCAACTTTTTATAGTATTCTGAAGTAAGGCACAGGTTCATCTGACCATCACAAAAATAATACCTGAAACTGCATTATGCTTCTTCAGAGTACTTAATATATTTATAGTATATCATATTATTATGCTATATAATATATAGCATAACACATATGGTGTATTTATTCCATTAGTGAGAGACAGAGTGAGAGAGAGATATATCACTTCTGACAGGATTCTGATGCCTCGAGCCACCCCAGCTTCAGCCAGTCTAAATCATGGGAAAATGGATGACCAGGTACTCATGGATGTCTCTGAAGATAAAACGACGATCCTCACAGTGAGTCTGCGTCAAACAACATTGTGTTTTACCACTGCACTTCTGTCTGGTCCCAGATGACTTTTTTTTTCACAGAATTATTTATTCATTTAATTCCATTTGTTGTTATTATTTTTTTAAATTTGACCGGAGAGAAAGAGAGAGAGAGAGAGAGAGAGAGAGAGAGCGCAAGCAAAAAATCAAGCTGCCAGGTTCAGGACTCGAGCCGTAATTGGCCATGTAGGAATCCAGTGCCTTTAGCCACCATGCCACTTGCTGGTTCGGCCCCCCCCTCCCCAGATGACTTTTTAGCAAGAAGTTGCCAAAGAGGAGCTACAGATATTAAAATATTGATAATTATATCAGTTAGCTACTTTAAAATAACTACAACACTTTTATTAGCTTCCTTGAACTGAGAAACACTGAAAATGGCCCCAGAGAACTTTATGTCTCTGCTATGTGTCCCTCTCAGTGGGAGGGCTAAGAATATAGAGTTGTGCAACTCAGTATGGAGGCTGTGAGGCCTTCAACAGAACGCATTAGGTTTTGGAGTCTGGTCCTGGCCTCTACATGAATTTATCAATTTATCATGAGGCTGACTTAAGACAGAACAAAAATAGCAACAGAGTCACTGGTTTTCACCACGAATGGTAAATCCTCTAATTTGGATTCTCATCATAAATAATAAAGTAGTGAGATATGAGGATTTATCTTCTCCATGTCTTAATTACACTGAAATTGACAATTAGACCTGAGCTGATTCACAGAACATTATCAGGAAGGTATTTAATATGTTCAAGTAGATATGAAACACTATGAATATTTAGGCGTCCCCTCACCTTGTACGATTAACTAATGAGCTGGAAATTGTTATTTATGGGCAACGATTTATTTAAAGTTTACTTATTTATTTTGAGAAAGAGAAATTGGCACCCTCAACAGGGTCCTCTGGCCATGATCTCCCCTCCCCCCATAGTCTTGCTGTCAGTCAGGATCATGGGCACTGCCTGCACTACCATGGCTAGGCTTGGGGAACATTTTGTTTTTTGGGTTTTTTTTGAGAGGTTTTCGCTATAGGGCGCGTGCACTCGCCAGGCAGACAGAGAGAGACATAGGGAGAGAAAGCAAGAAATCACCCCCCAGGAGGATGGTCACGCCGCAATCCCTTCTCCTCCATTCTCCTCTCAGGATCTTGGGCACGCACACACGCACACGCGCCCGGTGTGAGTTTTTTAAGCCACCGGGTCCGGGACGCGAACTGCATTCGACTCCGTGGGAGTCCAGTGACATAGCCATTACGCTAACTGCTGGTCCCTTGGGGAACATTTTTTAAGCAGTATTTCTAAATATATATGTTTGGTTAGAAAATAAAAATAATTAATTGTTATTTTTACTTTCTGGCCTAATGCTGTGAATTAGAACTTAAACTACTTTGTCTCCTTGTTCAGATTTTTCTCATCCTATTCATTTAGACCTTCATCTCAAATACTTTCCCAAGATTAAATGAACATCCTGAAACCTCTAACGGCTACTGTCAGTCTGGCTGCCCTCCCAGGTGCAGAGTCAGCACACTGAGATGCTGCACTTTTCTTCATTGATTGATAAGCGACACCACATTCCTGGGTTCACAGCCAGAGACACAGGAACAGACAGCCTGGCTACACTGAGAAGCTTAACACACACACACACACACACACACTCACACACCCACAACTCAAATTAGAATTTCTTTCTGGACACTACTATGAAAATTAGAGTTTTTTATTTGTTTGTTTGTTTTTTGATTTTTTTTAAAAGTAGGAAGAAATCTAATACAGGTATAAAGCTATAAACTATTTCACATCTGTAACAGTTTTGAAGTAACAATTTGAGTTGTTCTATTATTGATCTAGTAGCTTATACCCAATTATTTATTAATTCATACATTCAGTCAACAAGCGTGAGAGCTTAGCAGCTGCAGAGCTGTTTGTCTATGGTGGGAGTTGTGAAGGTGGATGGTGTGCCTGGGGAGTCTGAGCTGGACACTGGGAGGAGAGAGTAAATGGTTGGAAATAGACCAGAAAGACACACGGAGGCAGATTTTACACACCCTACTGCAAAACTACAGAATTTACCCTATAGACATATTGGGATCACTGGAGATTTCTAAATGTGAAAATGACAAGTTTATATTTGATATTTCTCAGGCAATAATTCTGGGCGTTCTATTAAAAAATGGATTGAAGGGAACCAGCAGTTAGCGTAATGGCTATGTCGCTGGACTCCCACGTAGTCGACCGTGGTTTGTGTCCCGGACCCGGTGGCTTAGAACTCACGCCGGGCGCGTGTGCGTGCATGCCCAAGATCCCGAGAGGAGACTGGAGGAGACGGGATTGCGGCGTGACCAACCCCCCTGGGGGGTGATTTCTCGCTTTCTGTCGCTATGTCTCTCTCTGTCTGGCTGGCGAGCGCACGCCCCCTATAGCGAAAATCTCTCCAAAAAAAAAAAAAAATGGATTGAAGGGAACCAGCAGTTAGCGTAATGGCTATGTCGCTGGACTCCCACGTAGTCGACCGTGGTTTGTGTCCCGGACCCGGTGGCTTAGAACTCACGCCGGGCGCGTGTGCGTGCATGCCCAAGATCCCGAGAGGAGACTGGAGGAGACGGGATTGCGGCGTGACCAACCCCCCTGGGGGGTGATTTCTCGCTTTCTGTCGCTATGTCTCTCTCTGTCTGGCTGGCGAGCGCACGCCCCCTATAGCGAAAATCTCTCCAAAAAAAAAAAAAAAATGGATTGAAGTAAAAAGCAAGACTGGAGGGACCCCATCTAACAATGTTAAATGAGATTAAAAGAATAAAATAAAGCATCAACAACAGGAAAACACTTAGAGCCTCCAAATAAGATAGGCCGATTCAGTGGCCTGATGGTTAGGACAGCTGATCCCACGTATTCGACTTCACAGTTTGAGTCCTGGAAGCTTGAGAAACACACCAAATGTGTGTGTGTACCTGAGCCTAAAGTCCCCTAAAGGAGATGATGGAGATGGGATTATGGTGTGATCATTCTCCGTGTGAGGGGACTATAGATACAGATATATAAATAGAGATAGTGACAGATGAGGTTTGATCACAAATTAAATATTTTAAATATAGTAATTCATATGACTATTACTATTTTGAAGAGATTTACATTTAATAGAAATTAAAGACATGTTAATAGTTACTGACTTTAATCTATTTTATTTTCATTTTAAAGACTTATATTGAAAGATGACTTATTTTTGCTTTTCCTATAGCCATACTTGTTTTTGTTCCTGAGCACATGGCAATTAGATTTCTGTGTACACCATTATATTTAACTACTCTAAGAATTGCCTGCACTCCTGGGAGCTTTGCCTGCACTCCTGGGACTTTACAGACCTTGTCCATACCTTTCTGTGGAATTCAATATGTTTGACCATTCCTTCGTCTCCCACGTTGTATTCCTTTGGCTTCCACATCATTATTCTTTCAAGGCCATTATCTCTGCCAACTTTTTCTGGATGCCGATGTCACCTCCTCATCTCCAGCTTTAAATGCTGCTTTCTTGTTCTGAGTCTACTGAGCTGTATCATTAGCTTCCATGAGACAACAACCACCAATCTATTCATATTAATTCAGTAAACATTTTTTTTTTAAGGCTTTTGCCATAGGGCACCTGTACTCAGAGAGACAGAGAGGAAAGTGAGAAATCACTCCCTGGTGAGGATGGCCATGCTACAGTCCCTTCTCCATCATACTCCCAGGATTTTGGGGGTGCACATACACATGCCTGGAATGATTTTCAAGCTGCCACATTCAGGACTCAATCCACAGTTGGCCATGTAGGAGTCTCATGCTTTAACCACCACACCATCTGCTAGCCTCTAATAAATATTTTCTAAGCCCCTCCTTTATGCCAGGCTCTATGCTGTATTGCCTCATAAATAAATCCATTGCCTTTACTCAAGGAGGAAACTGCCTTTCAATTAAGAGAGAAATGGGAGGATTTCTACAGCAAGATGTTGAGGAATAATAGAGGGAAATTATATGCCTTGAATTTATCCTCTACCCGGATTCAAGAGACGTAGTGGCAAGCAATGAGGTTACAAAGAACACAGGGTTCCGATGGGGAAGGGCCTTGTAAGACATGTTAGGGAGCTAAGATTTATTTCATAGGCAATAAGGATCCAGTGAAATCCTGCTCATTCTATCAAGTATATGAAAGGATGATTAGCAGAAGACAATGCCATGGGCCTTTCCCATACAGAGCAACAGTAAAGAATATGCAAAGGAAGCCAGATCCCATATGGCTGACCAGGGTATCCTGGCCCCTGTACCTTCAAAAATGTATTAGGTATGAAACATGACCTCAGGATCCTGCAGGATGAAGAATTGGAGGAAGAAGGATTTGTCATGACCAGGACCCATTGGATATTGGAGTGCTCTATCTCTTTCTCTCCCCCCACCCCCTCTTGTGCCTACACACACAGCCTCAGGCATTAATAAAAAAGAAAAGAAACAAAGAGAAAAATCTGAACAACACTAGAATCATGGACTAGTTTGGACACTGGTGGTTGATAATTAAGTTAGAGATGATAACACACTGACTTGGTAAATCAGTAGATGGTGAGAAGGGGGTGATTTCAAGAATTATATGGGAAATAAAATCAGCAAAGCTTAATAGCTGATTTAATGATTCATAAAACAGAGTGACTCACCCGGGAGTCTGCTAGGTGTCTTTGCTGTGGTGCCATCGATAAAGGAATAAAAGTTAATTTGTAGTATCACTGGGGATGAAATAAGCAGATAATGAGTTAAGTTTGGTGCATTGTCCATTTTCAGAACTGGGAAGACATTTAGGGAGATAACTCAGAAGTTAAGCTATATAAGCCTAAAATTTTCAGAAAAATCTAGGGTGGACATAGAATGCATTATGTGTTCTAAGTGCTCTGGGTCTATTAGCCCAACTTAGTCCTCCCTACAATCTTATAAGGTAAGTTCTTTCATTATGGCCATTTTGCAATAATTTTCAAACAGCCACACAGTGCTACACATTAGAATCAGAGTTTGAACTCCTGGTTCTAGTACCCATGTTCTTGACTACTCCATCATACCACTTTTTTTTTTTTTTTTTTTTTAAGAGAAAACAAAAACAAAAAACCCCCAAAAACCCGGAAACCGGTCCA
>NW_006160213.1:703761-725279 GCF_000334495.1 Tupaia belangeri chinensis
ACAACTCATTTGATTCCACAAAACAAAGCCACAATAACCATGATAAGGGGCAGGAATTGTAAGTTATGTCCTTCCTATTTTTGTTTTTGTTTATTTATTTTTTTTTTGGAGAGATTTTCGCTATAGGGCGCGTGCGCTCGCCAGACAGACAGAGAGAGACATAGAGACAGAAAGCGAGAAATCGTCCCCCAGGGGGGATGGTCACGCCGCAATCCCTTCTCCTCCATTCTCCTCTTGGGATCCTGAGCATGCACGCACATGTGCCTGGTGTGAGTTCTAAGCCACCGGGTCCGGGACGTGAACTGCGGTTGACTACGTGGCAGTCCAGCGACATAGCCATTACGCTAAGTGCTGGTTCCCCATCATACCACTTCTCACATATGAGTAGTAATTTGGTCCATGAGAGAAAAATGAGATCAGCTGGAAAATGTAAAGCCATAAAACCAGCAGGCCAAGGTGGACCTCTGGAAACACCTCAGTATATTTGGGGATGGAAATAGAAAGGAGTCTAGGAGGAAGGCAGAGTTAGAGCAGGAATCTAAGAGCTACAGAGAACCAGGAATTAAGTATCACAGGAGGAAGTACAGGGTTTTCAAAAAGATATGCCAACAACAATGGGCCCCAAACTATAGTTTCTAGGTCCATCTGGTAGCATCAGCTCTAAATACACAATAAAATACTAAGACCTCTTCACCTGAATGCTCCTCAGATATCTTGAACTCAGCCAGCCTGCTGGCATCAAAGGACTGCATTCTATATTCCAGCCCAGAGTTTCCCAGCCTCCAACCTGCTGAGTTTTAGGTCTGGGTTATTCTTTTTTAGACTGTACTATTTATTGTGGGACATTCAACAAAAGCCCTGGCCACTACTCCATATACACTTAGAGTGCTCCTTTCCTCAACAGTGAAAATCCCAAAGGTCTATCAATACTCCCCCAAACACCACCCGCTTGAGAATCATTGATTCAGATTGATTCAGACCCACCTAGATAACTCGTGATTCTCTGAATGATAAGACTTTGCACATGCACTTATTCTGGAGGGGACTTCTCCCCACTTTGCTACCAGGATGCCTCCGGCTCATCCAACAGTAACTAGGCTGAGTGTCACCCTGCCTGGGAAACTCTCCTCTGAACAGCTTCTATTATGTAAACTGTTTTTATTATACTTTTATAAAATAATTTACTTAATTTGATTTTTCATTATCATTTTCTTTTAAAATCTGTTACAGGGAGCATGCACCAAGAGAGACAGAGAAAGAGAGAGGGAAAGTAAGAAAGTAAGCCAGTAGGTATGAGACTGGAACCAGAGTCAGCATGTGGAAGTCCAGCACCTTAAACATCATGCCACCTACTGGCCCCTACATTGCTTTTATTCTACAAAGGTCTTTTGAGTACAATTGTTTCTGTGAATATGTTTTCCATGAATAGATTCTTGCAAGTACATGGAAGCTCAGCACATGGAAGTTATTCAATAACATTTGTTTAAATAAGTAAGAAAAAAAATATTTTTTTTCAAAATGTAATATTAACATTTCCTATTAAAGTTTTGTTGATTAAGATTATCTTTTGGAAGCCAAGAAACTATTTATGACTAATATTTTTCTTGACTGATTGTTTTTTGTTTCTTGGCATAAAAGAAATTCAGGAGAAGTAAGAGAATAATAAAAAATTCAGTCATAAAATGGGGGTAACTACAGTGGGGAGGCAGGAGGAAGTCTGCCTTAGCTTTTGCAACAACATATCAGAGCAATATAAAAGAGAATCAAGACATGGAATACTTAACCTGGCTCAGGTTGCTTGACCAAATTTTGCATTAAGTTAAGGAAATGTAGTTTGAAAAATTAAGCTGAAGTTTTCTTTGTAGAGGTCAAATCTTGGGCCACCAATCTTTCAATCTGTAAATCCTCACCACTCGGAAATTAAGCCACCC
The DNA here is from genome assembly GCF_000334495.1 of Tupaia belangeri chinensis. Taxonomy (NCBI): domain Eukaryota; kingdom Metazoa; phylum Chordata; class Mammalia; order Scandentia; family Tupaiidae; genus Tupaia; species Tupaia belangeri. The sequence continues at coordinate 705,693 of NW_006160213.1, forward strand.
AGACATGCTGTGGACAGAGAAATATGAGTCTTGGTCTCCTTGCTCAAAGAACTAGTTATTTCAGTAAGATTAACAAGGGCAGAAATTCTGCAATGATACAAGACAGGAAGTATTCAAGTGCTAAATTTTGTAACATTCAGTGTCAGAATGTAGGAAGCCAATGGAAAACAAAACAATCAACCAAGAAAAACCTGATCCAAGAGCACAACAGGAAATGAAAGAAGGCTGGGGTGAGTATGCTGGGTGACATCTGAGTGTGACAAAGTAATATCAAGGAGTAGAGGAAATAATGTTAGAAGAAGAAGAGATAGAGCTAGAAGACCAGGAGGTTATAATAGGCCAAGTACAGGATTTAGGCTTGATGAGCTAGAAAACTTGGAGCCTCCGAAGATTTTTTGAGGAAGGGAATCACATGTTAAAGAAGAGTTATCTGCCCATGATCAACATGAAAGAGACAGATGAGCTGTGGAAGCAGTCTTGAGGAAGAAGACAAAGGCTCTCACTAAGGCATATATTGACCCATTGAGGTTTATATCAAAACAACCATATGTGAGGTTTTCAGGATGACTTATTCCTTTGCATTTCTAGATCCCAGAATTATACTAATAGTAGGGACAAATACAACAAGTGCATGTCAGTAAGAAAAATAACAGGAGACATAGGACATGAGCAGCATTTTTAAGGACTAAGATGATGAAACCTGATTAATGGCTATAAAGAATAGTGAAAAAGCTCTAATAAAATGTGATTCCAAGACTTAAAGCTTGGACTATAAAGTCATAATAGTTTGTTATTGAACAACAAGAGGGGGGAAGATGCAAAGAAAAGAGTTTGGGGAAACATGCACTTCATTTCAAGTTTGATTTGTCTAAGTAACCATTCACTCGCTATCACTGTTGCAATGCCGCATTCTCTTCCTTAGGCTTTCAAAACAAAGGGAAGAGGTAGTTCTTTGAAAAAAGTCAGAAATACTAGATGCACACATATTTAAAAAATGCTGAGGCATCCACCCAACAAAAATGAATTGAGATTGACTGTGATCCAAGGTCCATTCAGGTGCTTAGAATAGAGAGATAAACAAGATGAGTATTTTCTTTAGGTTCCTCTGTGTCACAAGGGTGAGGCTGACATAATTTTTGTTTATGTGATCTAAAAAGTACTCTAAGGGTTTTTTGTTTGTTTGTTTGGTTGGTTTTTTTTTTAGAAAATTTTTGTTCTAGGGCATGTGCACTCATCAGAGAGACAGAGAGGCAGAAAACAAGAAATCACTGCCACACGCACACCAGGGGGCTGGCCACACTGCAACAATTCCTTCTCCTCCGTTTTCCTCCTGGGATCTTGGGCACACAAACACACATGCCTGAGATGAGTTTTAAGTCACCAAGTTCAGAACTCAAACTGCCCTCGACTACATGGGAATACAGTGATGTGGGAATACAGTGATGTAACCATTACACCATCTGCTGGTCCCAAAGTGCTCTGAGGTGTAATGGTGATGTCAAGAAAGTGCTGGAGGAAACTGGACAAAATACTCCAGAGGAGGTGTGATTTGGAGCTTGATATTGAAAACACTGCATAAATATGTAGTTGGGGAAGGAAAAGGGAGAAAAAGAACATCGATAGATGTGCAATGTATCCACAGTGCCACTGCCAATCGTGTTTTCTAAAAAAGAACACTTCCCCATGCAGATGCCACCCGACCGAGGGCAGACAATAGAGTTCTCTAGGCATACAAACTCAGCATCATTTTAGTTGTAGGGGGTGAAGCATGAAAAATTTAGGCATATAGTCAGCCACATCCTGCCATGTAAACTGAACCAAGAGGAATCAGAACACAGCCCAGAAAACAGAGAGGCAAAGTGTGTGTGTGTGGGGCGGGGGGGAGGGTTCCCATTAGTGCTAAATGCCCATGTGCTTGTATTCTTGTGGCCAAACTTCATTTTTATTCTTGAGTTTCATAAGTCACTCCCTTATAGTAAAGACAATTTCCTCTTGCTGCTTTTTGTTCACTTTTCATTTCTTTCTTTTTCTTTTCTGTTTTATTTAAATTGTGTTATAAGTGAAGGAAGTCAAATTATTTGAATACCTAAAACATTCAGAAAATTTTATCAAGTGGATTTACATAAGTACCTTCACTGAATTCCCGTCTCTAGTTCTGAGAAGAGGTTGTTTTATCCCAATTTTATAGCAGAAGGAATTAAGGCTCAGACTCATGCAGGGTTATTAGCAGCTAATAAGTGGTAGATTTGAAATTCTGGCTTGGATCTTGTTCCAAGGTTGTTTGTCCTTCACTATATCATATGGCATTCCAGAAATAGAGAACTACGTGTATTAAAGCTAACGGGGCATAGAAAGGCGATGGATGTTCTAAGGCACTGTATCCCTTCTTGGAAAAGGGGCTCACAGAACAAACTTTAGAAAAAGGAAGCTTGAGAATAGGTTAGGGTGGGCTCGTGAAGGACCCATTGTGCTATAAGTTTGAACCTGATTTATCTACAACAGAGAGGATTACTATTTGTTTTCTGTTAATTCTTTAAAACCAAGGAAGAGATACCTTCAGATTTTGTTAAGGAAAGTCAATAGTGGTAGCATTAAGAATAGATTAGGAGAAAATGGATAGTTGAGAAAGTCTGGCAATAGTTTTTGGGGAAGATGGTGAGGACTTGATCTAAGGTAGTGATGGTGGAGATAGATGAGGTTCAATCTCAGACTTGTTTCAAATAAAATATCCAGGACTCAGAACTATTTGAGAGATAAAAAGAGATGGAATAGTTGAAGTTCATTACATGGTGTTCAGCTTGGACACCCAACAGAGACTCCTATGACTGGATAATTTTGAGGATAAGAAAAAAGTCAGAATTAGGGGTAAGTTCCAGGGCTCATAATCAGGTTTAAAAGTTGACCCTTTGCATTAGATTCTATCTCATTGGTTTTAAATTATTTCAAGATCTAATAAAAAATAAATAAAGGACATGTGATTTTGAATACTGCCAAGTAACCAAGCTTACTAAATTATGGGTATATAACATTTTAAGCTTAAATTATAACTGAACTACCAACTTTCAATTTCTTCCTTGGCTGATTGCTTTGGAACTGGATTCTTCAGAATAATGAACAAGTTCTGTTTGGGAAACAGAAGCTGTTTAGATTGAAGTGGGTTGGGGGAGACTCTCCTTTCTGGTTCTTGATTTATTTTTCTCCAAGGCAGTCTCCTGAATGGATTTTTCCCTTTGTTGTATAAGAGCCTTCAAAAGCAGTGAAGAACATTCATTTTTCTACTTAATCTTGTTACTTTGCCAGGAATAGCACAGGGGTCCCTTTAGCGAGTGAGACTAAGGGCACTAAAATGGTTGGAAATCACTGAAAACAGTAGCAGGTTTATTTGAGCAAAATCGGCAGGGTGGTGTAATATACATTTTTAAAAATGCATTTTCATTAAAATTAAAAATGAGCTTCCAAACAAACTCTGGAAAGGGCTCCAAATAGAGCTTTACAAACCCCAAATGAAATCAATAAAAAGAAACCAGCCAAGCAGCAAGTTGAGAAAACACCAATTAGAGTTTTTAACAAACAGAGAAGCTCACTGTGGGGTACAGTTTTGAAATCAGACAAGAGAAATTTGGGCTTTTTTCTCCACCTCAGCACTACTCTACTGTGCTCTCCCTGGAACTAAAATTTATGGGATTCAGAATGCACCCCAGGAAGAAACCACAAACAAGCTGGTGCTCTCGGCATTATATCTGAGCAGATGAAAGCAAATATTATTCTGATAGCTTTTCATTTTGCCCTCCAAGGAGCTTTGCATTATTACCCATGACTAAGGATTTTAATAGTCCAAACACTCAATTTCTACCTGGTTTTAGAGTATAGCTTCTACTCACAGAGGTTAACCCAGGCTTCTCCAGCCAAAGAATTTTTTGAAGCAAGTCATACTCTGAGTGCCTGTTGCATGTAATGATGACTTCACAGTAAACTGGCAAGTAGGTGGAGTTCCACCTTCCAACCCACCTCCCACTTCACCTCCCACTCCACCTCCCACCCCAGGTGTTAGCCTGACAGGCACTTTTGGATGGAGTCCTGTACCTGGAAGTCTCTCCTCTACTGATTCCCCCTGTTAGGCCCTCCTCAGAGCTTTTATGGCCCATCATCTAGACAACCACCCTATCTTGTTCTTGGATCCTCTGGAATAAGCTTTGTGCCCCCTCTCAGGTAAAGCAATAAAAGTGCTGACGAATCACCCTGTGAGTGTTCAGGAATCCAGTGCTTCTGTTTAGATTCCACTTAATGAGATGTCCACAAAACTCAAAGGATAATAATGCAGTTTCTATGTGTCATTATTTTGTCTATTTGGTGATTTGTACTTGTTCATGTGTGTATGCATGTGTGTGTATATACACACACATGTATATTTATTCATATATGTATGTCTGTGTGCATATGTTCATCTTTTTCCCTCAAATCTTACGGCTACCCTGTCTGAGTGTACACTTTTAGGTTGCAAAAAAATTGTATATATTAAAAAAAATCTCCATGTTAATTATGTTTTCATTTAACCATGAGCTTTAAATCATAGCTCATAATCCTTTGTAATATAACAACTTATAGAAATGTTTATATTTTACAAAGTCTACTAATCTAAGAATGAAACTTGTAAACTGTATCCCAAACCCACCATTTCTGTGAACTCCACCAGCACCACTCTCACCCCCAACATCTTTTCTCTCTTCATTGTCCTCCTTGTTTTCACCCTTGTACCTCGATATCTATTCTCAACACAGCACATAGTCATCATTTTACAAGTTTATTCTCACTCAAATTTTCCAATGGCTCCCTATTCCCTTCAGGTATAAACCAAAGTCTTTGAACTCTTTGCCTGGTTCTAGAGAATCTTCTCCTCGTGATCTCTTCCTACCATATAGATATTCATTCTTTGCCTACTGGTTCCGTCTGTATTGAGCCTTTAGGTTTTCTGGATCATACCAAGCACTCTTCCACTCCAAGCCTTCCTGTGCCTGGAATGCTCTTTTCCTAGGTATGTGCTTGGGTAACTTCTCCAATGTCAAATCTCTGCTTAGTAAGGCTTACTTTGATAATCATACTTATACTCAACTTGCCCACTTCCTCCTTGCCCTCAAAATCTTCTGATTCACTCAGTAATCTCTTCATATATGTTTTATCTTGTATTTACCAACTTGCACACAATCTCATTTAGTTGTTATTTTATTGTCTATATTCCTTGTCAAAATATGTTTCCTGAGAGTAAGGGTCTTTAACTTTGTTTGCAGTTTCCATTTAGAAACTGGTACATAGTAGATGATCAGTAAATATTCACTGAAGGACTGAACACTTATATTTAAGATTGTGGATTACATCTTAAAATCTCCAATAAATGATTCATATGGCCTATGTGTATGTGTGTGTGTGTGTGTGTGTGTATATATATATATATATATATATATATATACATGCCGCTTTGGTCATGAATTTCTTATTTGACAGTGTCAGTTAATGGATCATTTGATTAATTTTTAAATTTACCAGAGTGCACATAAATGCACCAGAGAGAGAAAGAGAGAAAGCACCCTCCTCGAGGGTATGGTCATACCACATCCCTTCTCCATTTCTCCATCCTGTTTGGATCTTGGGCACACACACACACCTGGGTGTTACTCCAGCCACGGAGTCCTGGTCTCACAGTCAGCCAGGTGAGCTCTGTCTCTCTCAATCATGAGGCCATAGGATCAGCCCAATTTAAGTTTTCAGTAGGATATGATTAAGAAAATGGGGAATTTAAAAAAGGTTGGTTGCACCCTCTGATATGATAAACAAACTTTTTTTTTTTTCGGAGAGGTTTTTGCTATAGGGCACGCGTGCTTGCCAGAAAGACAAAGAGAGACGGAGAGACAGAAAGCAAGAAATCACCCTTCGGGGGGATGGCCATGCCGCAATTCTTTATCCTCCACTCTCCTCTCGGAATCTTGGGCGCGCACGCACATGCACCTGGCATGAGTTTAAGCCACTGGGTCCAGGACTTGAACCATGGTCGTCTACATGAGAGTCCAGTGACATAGCCATTATGCCAACTGCTGGTCCTGATAAACAAACTTTTAATGGGCACCATCTTACAGCATATTCTAGTTATAAAATTAAGCAAAACATGTCTCAGAAACACCAGAATTGAATGGAGGCAACGGACAGAGAATATAAAGCCCACAATACAGTTTGGTAAGTGCTATAGCAGAATCATACACAAGGAGCAGCAGTAGCAAGTAAAAGGGTGATTTTACAAAAAGGAAGACCCCACTGTCGGTAGAACGTGATCGAAGTCCATTCAAAATAACCCTCTTGAGCAGTTCTGAGCTTTGAAATGAAAACAAAACAAAACAAAACAAAAACAAAAAACAAAAGGAAGCAAGATAAGAATGACATGAGAAAGTCCACACTGCCTACCTGAGGAGAGAATAAAGGCAAGCCGTCTACGAAAGACAGATTTTGCTTGTCTGCTTTGTCTCATAAAGAAGATCTCTAGTGTTCTCTGTGCTCTGAGTGTTCCAGTTTTACTTAGGTCAGACTGTGAGCACCAGATCTTCGACAGTCTCAGGGCTAACACAAAGGTCAGGGCAGGGCACTTCAGGTCAAGGAACAAGGAGAGAAGACAGAGACACAACTCCCTCTCCTTTTTAGGGAACTTGTATGGTACCGTAAGGAGACTTTAGGGTGTCGGCTAGAATCCCATGAACTTCCTCTAATTTAGGAGTAAAAACCAGTGTGAGAGTCCATTGAGAAGTACACAAGAGATACTAAAATTTAGCTCATTCTTGCTCTAGGAGCAGAGAGATCTAGTGCACTGCTCACTGAATGGGGAAAACCCATGTATTTGAGCTTATAATCCAAATATCCACATGAACCAAATGATAAGTAAAAATCGTTTCTATTATTTATTTCATCCCAGGTCAGCTTTCATGCTTGAATTAAGTTTCTATGGAAATTCTTACTCTTAGGAAGAGGGAACTCTGTTTCAACAGGCTTTGGATTCCGGTCCAGGCTCCAGCCTGTCTCCGAATCTAAACAGAATCCTAAAATCTGTTCTTGTCTTTACCAGAACTTGCTGTATTTTCTTTGCCTCCTGCCACCACGCAGTTGGATGGACACCAAGTATAGAAAATTCCATCCTCAAAAGAACATTTTAAGAAAGTTATGAGCCAAATTCAGTTATTTGTATATTAAGAATTAAATCTGAAGTAATATTATTGTGGTATACCTTTGAGTACAACTTAAAGTAACTATGAGTTTACGCTTTGGACAGAGGAACTTAGGTTCAAATGCCAGTGTTGCCATTTATTAGCTATTTTAATTGTGCCTTAAGTTTCCTCTCTGTGAAATGGGATCATAATTAAAACGATATCCTAGAGTTATTGAGAGAATCTAATGAGATAATATATGTGGTTTACAGTGCTAAGTATTGTGTTTAATTTCATAATAATGCTCAAGAAATCAGTTATAATTGCTGTCATGGTGATTATAATTTTCAGTCATCAGCTCTCAGAATACACTTATTTCAAGCCACCAGGTCTGTGACTCAAACCAGGGAGTCATCATGTAGGATCCAGCTGTCTTAATCACCATGCCACCAGCTGGCCCAAGTACATATATTGTGTAAGTTTTCAAACAGTAAACTGGCATTAAGCATTCTTCTAATTTTCCATGAGCAGAAGGAAAGAATCCAGTGGTTACTATCCTCCCTATTGCCTAAATATCTTTTCTCCCTGGAGCAGCAGATAAAAATGACAGTGACAACAATTATTTTAGCAAGAATTCATGAACAAAAGGGTAAGAGTGAAATGTTTGTTAGTAAACTTCAGTTCCATGGTGAGACATTATTAGCAGAAGCTGATAAAAAAGCAAAATTCTGATAATTATAAAAGATAAATCATTTAAGATCATTCATGTTGTAATATAATATAGGCATGTGCATTGATTTAGAAATAGCAGTTTTATTTACTAATTACAGAATCCCTTCATTTTGTACATACTGCACCCTCTTTTTATCCCCTCTCTTTTACCCCCTCATTAATAGATTTAGAACTGACAGTGCTTTCATTTCTAGGTATAAAGAATCATTTTCTTCTGAACATAGAGACAACAATGAAATCAAAGTTTAAAATATCGTCCTCTTCTATCAGCAATTCAGATTTCCATTAAACCTCCTCCCACCCTCTCAAATTAAAGTTTGAAAAGCAGAGCTCAGAAATAAACTGACAGCCACTAGTGCTTCGTTCATTTCCAGCAAGGAAGCACCAATTTGATTCCTACCATAACAATTTTTGCTGTTGCCAGTGCATCAAAATTTTTTAACACAGCTTCTCAAGTGATAGAAATCATCCCGTCACTTTGTTTCATAAAATTGACACCCTGGGGAAATGCAAAATATAGTAAGAACTTGAGCAGAGCTGCTCCTCCAACCCCTACTAGGTATTCCTGAAATTCTCTTTTCCTCTTAAACTAATGTCATCAAGTCCCAATTGCTTGTTGTTCTTTTCTCCTTGCTGTGCTCATGTGCTGTACCATCCCTTGGCTTCCCTCAGCACCGGAGTTGGTGTTTTTAAAAGTGTTACTCATAGATTGGGATTCTACTGCTGTCTGATTTGAATGCAGTGACAAAGGGGGAAAAAAAAAAGGAACTTGATGAAATTATTTCACACACAAAGCAATAAACATATGGAATAAATTACTACAGAAGACGATTCAAAGAGTTTAAGAAACACCTGGATTCCTTTCTGGAGGCAGTAGATTAGAGAGTAGAGTGAGAAGCAGGAGGGTGAAATGAAAGCACACTTACAAAGCAAGGTGTTAAGGCTCTAACCTCTTGTTGAGATGGCACCTCTGGCATTTATCAGGAGCACCAGCTACACACAAGTCTATTTTAAGGGAACGATTTCTCAACACCCTAGGAGTAATTCAGACTAAATCGCAGGAGTTACATCCTAATGGGATTGGCCTCAGCTTTGACAAAAAAGAAGCTGATGGAAGGTTCTTCTCAATCTAGGAAGAGGGGAAGACTGAATACACAAGAATTAAAATTTAGCACCTGTTTTGAGATCTGGTCCAGTCCTCCCATTGCAGCCACATCTCTGACTTCTTCATACTGTTTTCCGGGTACATTCTGCCTCTTCAGATGCGATCCATGCTCCTCCTAATCTGTGCAATTGGCATTCCCCTTCCCAACTCTTCTCAGTCTTCAGTACAGAGATTCCCCTTCCTATGACCTCCCAGTTTGCAGTCATGTCACCCTCTGGGTCCCATGCCATATGCAAAATGTCTTTATGTGTTTACTTTATTAATCTTCATCTAAGCACTTTACAAAATGCTTGGCTCGTAAGAGATATTTGGTATTTCAAACATGTATTTGGCCTTTGTTCCAAAGAGGAGTTGAGTGCTTGATAAAAATCATAGCTGACAATACCAAGCTTTTAACATGTGTCAGGCACTATTCCAAGGGCTTTGCAAGTCTCAACTCACTTAATCCTCAGAACAGTAGTGTGATGAGGATGGTTGTGATGTCGCTACTGATATCCCTACTTCACAAGTAAGGAGGTGAAGGTGTGGAGATTTTGACTGCCTTGTCCAGATCAGCCAGCTGGGGAAGAGGGACCCAGCTGCCCATGACTATGCTCTTGGCCGTGACTCTGACTATCTGAATGCCTAAAAGCAGGGAAATGAAAATAGGAGAAAACGATAGGAAATAAATAGTTCAGGTTGCCACATGAAGTTCCTTACTAGTTCAATTGAAAAGGCATAGTATACATTCCACATACTTCATATTACAAAATCAAATTTTAAAAAGTGAACTTTACCAGTTGGCAAATTGAATAATTAAATAAAAGCAAACACATTTCTCAGGAGATTTCTGATATTTAAACCTGAAATAAATTTCTTCTATGTGTTCATAGAAGATGTTGGCGTATTAAATTAATTCCTTCATTCAGTCAAATTTATACCTATCCAAATAGCAGGCCTAGGGGCTGACAGATGGCATGGTGGTTAAGGCACTGGACTCCCACATGGTAGACCCCAGTTCGAGTCCTGGACCTGGAAACTTGCTTTCTCTCTCTCTCTCTCTGTCTTTTTCTGATCAAATTAATAATAACAATAATAATGAATAATTAAATAAAATAATTCTTAAACAAAACAAATGGCAGGCTTAGGTGTTTAAACAGAAAGACTGTTTATAGGATATACATTTTTGAAAAAGTATGTATTATTATCCAAAATGATGTGCCTTTATTTCACATAAATGAACTATACACATCTGCTTATTCAACAAATATATGCTGAGATTCTGCTGTGTCCAGTGCTGTTCTTGGCCCTAATGACTCAGTGAGGAACCAGGAAGGATGAAGTGTTTGCCCTCATGGAATTTAAGTTCTAGATGAAGAAATAAGTGATAAATGAACAATAATATCAGATAGTGTTAAAGAATTAAAATAAAGAAGAGTAAGATGATAATGAATAACTAGGAAAATAGGGCCTCTCTTTTAGAAAATATGGTCAAGAAGAAACGCCTTTCTGAGAAGGTGGTGAGTAGGTGGTAAGTAAATAGCGAGTTGAATCAAGCCAGGAACCAGAGACTTAGCTATATTTTCCCCTAATTATTCTAGATAGAATGTAATCACCTGCTTGTATACTTCAGAGCAAAATTATAACCTTTTTTTGATTATTTATTCTGTAAGTCTCCCTTTCTCCATGGATGCTTTTTTCTTGGTAGTTAATGCAGTTTTCCTTTGAATGGTTGAATACAAGCAAATGAAGAAAATGATCTAGCAACAGTTTGAAGAGTGATTTGATTAATTTAGTTCAATAAAAACACAAAAGCCTACTCTGGGATGATCAAAAAGAAGAAAATTAGAAAAAGAGTTTTCTCAAAGAAAGTTCTTTCAAAAAGAAGCTTAAGAGATGAACTAGTAATAACACCTATTATTATTATTATTATTATTATTATTATTATTATTATTTAATTTGCTATGGAGAGAGAGAGAGAAAGCACTTCCAGGGAAGAATGACCACACCACAATCCCTACTCCTCCATTTTCCTCTTGAGATTTTGGGCACACACACACACACACACACACACACACACACACACATACATGCCCAGCATGTTTTTCAAGCTGCTGGGTCTGGGACCCAAACCTCATAGTCAGCCGTGTGGGAACTAGCTATCTTAACTACTATGCCAATGGATGGCCCTACAACACTTAATTGAAAAACATTTGTTCAACTTGGTTTTCAGATAATGTGATTTTGGGGAATGTAAGCAAAATGTACTTTGCTAAGAAGTATGCTAATAAAATAGTTCATCTTTGGAAACTATAATATTACGATAAAGGTTATTATATTCAACTCATGAAGATACGTAGAACTCTAGACCTGTGTATTGGTCATACCTGTTGATGTTGGCCATGTCACACTTGAATCTGGAAAATAAGTATGACCAAGGGATAAAGCTAAGACAACGTTAATTTATTAATGCTTATGTTCATAACATATTGTGTAGATTAATACTCCTTTTCAGAAAAGTCAGTCATTCTTTTTTTATTTCCACCCACCTTGTACTTTGTCGAGCAGTCAGCTATCTATTTTCTAACACTGCACACTCAAACTAGAAAATTCTTCATATATTATGATTCAATAACTGTCAGATATCAAATTGAATTTTATGAAACTGAAGTTTTAGTCTTCCAATGTTACTAACTTTCTCCCCTATATCTTACAGATTTGTGTTTGAACTGGAACCACATAAACCAAAGATAGCTTCGAACTGGATGGCCTTAAGTGATGTGGAAAAGGATGCCATTGTATATTCTCAGGTACTAGCACCTTGACCTTCTGTCTTTTAGCTATTTAGCAGCTTTTCTATTCAATCTGAATTGCAAGCAGAATGTTTTATACTGAAAGGGAACACAAAACATAGTCATTTATTTTCTTCTTCGCAGTGATAATGCCCAGTGAGATGCTGTCATTAGAAGGATCAAGGTCTTAAATATTAAAACACTCTCAGATAAACAATACATGTAGAATAAAAAGCAGGGGGAAAGAAAGCCTCCAAGGTTGACAAGCTGGAGTAAAACTAAAGGGATTAAGTGTATGCCTATTTCCCCGCTAAAGTACATACTAAAACCTTGATACTTTCTTTAGGAAGTTAGAGCATGTGCTTAATTTAGATCACTGTCTCAGTAGCGAGTCACTGCCTTATATGGCTGGAGGAGTGAGACAAATTAGTGTCAGAATCATATGATGGCACTACACCTGTGCATAAGGAAGAGACTCGAACTTTGTGAGTGCCATTGCTTATTTTCCACTGAGTGCTTTTCTTATTGATAAGGCTGGATTCTGTTGCTCTTGTTCTTAGATTTTTTAGACAGTCATCATTTCTGGCCTTTTGTTTGAAATAAAGGCCTGCTGGAAAAATTGAGGGAGCTGCCAGCCTTTCTAAAGGACATTTTCGGTAGCACACTATATTCTTTATGCCACCTGTCCCCCTACCCCCAAGAATTGGAGGGAGAGGAAAGGACGCAAGATTTGAGAAAAATGTAATTTGTGAACTGAAAGCACATTAAAGCAATTTATGGACAGAATCTTGTCAAATGTCTTCTTAGCCAGAAAAACACTAACATGTACTTGTGTATTGTAATGTACATCTTTGCATATCTCAAAGACTATGTTTCCTGTGGGAAATTGGTTTTGAAATGTAGGTTACGAAGGATTTCTTTTGGAGAAGAAAATAAAAGTTAAAATTCAGTATACATATCTGGAAGACTGAAATAGGCAATCAAAATCAAACTTTTACATCACATTCATTTGACATGATTTCAAAATAAACTAAGTTCAGTAAACCTGTTGGCAGAGAAGCATCATTTGTCAAGCGATTAACAGAGACACAATCTGTAATTACGAATTGCTGAAAGCAGACCACTAATGAGAGAATGACTCACGTTTTGGGGTGAAGGGGGAGGGGTCTCTCAGAAACTGCAATTTGATTTACAAAACTCTAAATAGCTAATGGCAGGTAACTCTTGCCAACTAACCAGCCAACTCTTTCAAGCTCATTAACAGAACTCCATGGTCTCACTGAAGGATAAACCATATGGAGGTGTCACTAAAAGCTGGAGATGAGAGACTGTAATTCATGTTCAATCCTCCTGTGAGTCAGTCATATGGGCACTGATTTGAGCCTTTGTTTATCTGACATGACCTGTTCTTAAGTAAGAAGAGAAAATAAAATTTTAGGGGTTGTTGGTTTTCTTTCCCCTACTGCCTTCAACCGCAGTGTTCAACTAATTATTACACTTCTTTATTCTGGTCTTGTTTCTCCAGATTCCCATATCTTTGTCACATTTAGTTCCAGCAAAACAATTAAATAACAGCATTACTAAGCTCTAATTCATTGTTTGCTTTGAGCTCTGCTCTAGAAGGTGGTTAAATTGCTATTCTATGATTTCCCTAGAGATTCTAAACCTGCAGCTCTAAGGTCAATTTTTAACTCTTTATTCACATGGATCTTGTAAAAGCTTAAGGAAATATAAAGTGTGGCAACACACCTAGGGATACACCTTTAGAAGGCATAATTTTGTAAGTGGCTTTGTTTATTGAGTCCCTCTAACCTGGGTACCATAGTAGTATGCATATATTCGACTGCAATTTTCACTTGATATCCAGCTGGCTCAGAAGTCTTTTTAAAATTTAGGATAGTACACAAATGTAGTTAGTAAAATAGTACAGGCGACTAGTGATAAACAATCCCCTAATTGACCCATATATATTCCCAGTGCTCTTCCCTCAAGATTAATCATTTTAACCAGTTTTCTTGAGGATTTTATTATGAATTCTTTATTTCCTCTGTCCTTTCCATTCATCCATTGGTTAATTCAACAGATACTTATTGAGTACCTACAACATAACAGTAAGTGGACTAGGCACTGATGAAACGATCATGAAAAAGACACACCACCTGTGCTCACGAAACTCACTTTTAAAGGGAAAAGAACTGTTTAAAGCAAAGGCAATTGGCTGTGTGCAATGCATAATAAGAGATAGTCCACTTGCCAAGGGAGTGTATTCAAAGCACCTCCTTGGGCAGTAGGTGAAACAGGGAGACATAAAAGAAAAATCTTCTTTAGAAGGTCATAACTAAGTTAAGTCCTCGGAGATGAGTAAAACTCTGAAAACAGAGGATAGTGAAAGCCTTGAGTTAAGTAATGAAGAAAACATACTCAAAGGTCCAGAGGCCAGAAGGCATAACATTTTAGGGAAATAGAACAATTAGAATGAAGGGCAGAGTTCAAGAGGCAGAAGAGTGAGAGTGGGGTGGAACTGCATAATTTCATGTTCAAATCTATTATATTAAAGGATATCTCAGTGTGCACACATTCTGTGGCTTAGGAGAGATATCTAGATATCTCCATGTGGAACAGTTGTAATCATTTGGATATTGTTCACCTAGAAGACTCTGGGGAAGAGAGGAAGTCCTAAGAAGGGGCACCAAGAATATAGGACAGCGTCGACCACAGCAGATTAGAGGTAGTGCAATGCTCTCAGATGCCACACCCATATAGGAAGGTTCAGGGTTTGTGTCCCAAGGCCTCTCTGTAAATATTGGGTATGCACACATGCTCTTGTGATCTGGCCAATTGAGACTGTGGAAGGATTGTGATATAAAGACCTTGTTGGGGTGTCTTCTGTCTGTCTCTCTCTCATGGAAGGAATATAGGAATAAATTGAAAAAAACAGTGTAAAGGAATGGCAGCAGGTTAAGAGTGATCAAAGAGGACCGATTTCGGTGACACTGTTCCAGAATAGTATGGTTATGAATGTCAAAGAAAGACAGGTTTTCACAAAGGATGCAGTGTTCAGAAGTCACAAGTTCTTCTATACGGAATGTATTTTTTTTGACTGACAGATATAAGTTAAAGTATATCTCTAACTTCCTGTGTGTCTTGAACATGTTACAAAGTGCAGCTGTGTTTAGCCTGCTTCCTAGCACTGAAGCCCTCCAAGAAATCTTATCTTAAACAGAAGTCCTAGCTTGCTGCAGGCTGTCTCCCACTAGCATCTGTGTAAGAATCCTGACATCTTCCTTTGCTTTGTATATTTTGACTACAGTTATAGAAGGCATAATATTGGACATTCTTCAGTCTGTCACTGGCTGCCCATGTCCTCAACCCTCAGCTTTCCTACTAGGGGTCACTTGAAGTCTTTTGACTGAATCTCATCCTTTCTTTCGTAGGACATAAACCTCAGAGCTGGTCTCTCATCTCTTCTTTTTAATCTATTTCTTTGTTGTACTAGAAGAAATCGATTAAAATTTCTAGTGTGTGGGTCATGCTCTACCTGTTTCCAGTGGTTGTACACATTTTTACACTTTCGAAATTGTATTCCCTAGATTATTTTCAAGAGAATCTGTAAAGGAGCTTATTAGAACTGGCATTGCCATTTTATCTGGAGAACTTCAAGTGTAATTTTTACTACATCAAAACCAGACAGAGTCAATTTAGGACTCTAAAATGCTAGCAACATGATTTAATTAATACTGTGGAGAAAGAATTAAGATATACTTGTACAAATTAAGTCAAGCTAAATAATGTGCTGGCATGAAACTTGTTTCTCTTCACTTAGCCATATAAAACCATGACAATGGCTCTTCTTAATCAAGTTTAGATCCAATTTTCTCCTTACTATTTCAGTTTTGGGATCTTTGGCTTCTCCTCTTCTGTTTCACATATTTACTGCACAGGATTTATTATATAATTTTTTATTAGTGGTATAAATATTATGAATCTCTTTCATTGCAGTTGCTCAATTCAGTTAGGCTTACAAGGATTTTAACTTACAGTGACCAAAATTTTATCCTTCCCCAGTACATGTTCTTGCAAGACATTGGTTATTTCTCCCCACCTTTCTGGCTTGTTTTATAAACAGGGCATTTTGGTAGGAATCATTCCGATTCTGGGTTGAGAACAACCTTTAAAATCTCCATGAATAAGTCTGTGAAATTCCACCTCTCAGATTATCAAACATCTTCCCTACAGATGGTGACCCTGTGTCGTATCACTATCAGATAAGTGGTCTGCTATTTTTCCAACTCAGTCTCAGGGGCATCCCCTCAGAAAAGCCTTCTCTGACCACCTTATTTGAGCAATGACCCTTTTATTTTCCTGTCTATCAATAAGCAGTGTTTATTTTCTTCGTGGAATGTAACATCACTTGTTATATTATTAATTGCTATATTTCTTTGTTTATCGTGTTTCTCTTTAACTTCATGGGTACAAAAATGTATCGTTATGGGTCTCCACCGTATTCTTCCTAATACACTTGTAGGATACCTTGATGTGTAACATATATTTATACATTAAATCTCCCATATTCTGTCACTTCGGGAGAGGTCAAGGAAAAAACAAACACACACATTTAACAGGCATAAAAATGAAATGTTATCTGCTGATGATAATGTATACAGTAGTGTCATTGGCTTAACTAATAAGCACTGCATCCATGCTGGAGAAAACCATACTGTACAATGTAAAGATGTACTGTGATTAGGTGTAAATTTTAAAAGTAATAAAAATTAATTAATAAATTAAAAATTTAGATTGTGCAATAAATGTGTGGCTGAATACATTGAATAGAAAAACATATGTTGTAGGCATTGAATTTCTAACTATTTTCATCTAATATTCAATAAATTGACTTAAAGATCTTTTTAAAGAATTATTTAATTTATTATTATTGTTATTATTATTACTCTTCAATTTGATGAGAGAGAGGGAAAGAAGGAAAGTGAGAAGGCAAGCTAATAAGTTCAATACTCAAACTGCAGTCAGCCATGTGGGAGTCCAGTGCCCCAACCACCAGGCCATCTGCAGGCCCCAATATAAAGATATTTAAGCAAATAGATCTGTATGTAATATTAGGCACATACTACCAAAAGAAAAAATATTTATGGAATAAACCCAGATGTACATGGTAAGAATTAAATGACTTAGTTGGAACAAATGTGGGGAATCTTACGTTGAGTTTTACGCAGAATTAATTGAGCAATAAGTTGCTAGGAACCTTTTCAGCTTGAGTTATATAGATTTGTCAATACACCCACCAAGCCTCTTATAGTTTAAAATCTGTTTAAAAAATGTATGCTTCATAATTTAATTAGCCTTTTAGATAACAAGTCACCAACATACTCATACTCATTAACGAAGAGCTAATTATGAGAAAAACAACATAGCACAGTAAAAAGGGCCATGATTTGAAGCAAGATGTTCATTCATCCCTCTGTCCATTTATCTATCAATCCTTCACTCATCTTTCCACTCATTCAGCAAGCACACCAAATATTCACTGAACACGGCTATGTGCAGGGCTGCCTGATGGATTTGAAAAGGGAAAATACTACATGTCAGTTATGTGCCCTGGGCAATACTACTTAATATCCATAGTTTAAAAGTTACTAGGCAGGAGTATGAGAAAATAATATCATTAAAACACAGAAGGTGACCCTAAGAAAGAATATGAGAATATAAGAAACCTATGAGCTTTAAATAAAGATGTTTCTTCTGTGATTCTATAATGTAATCTTACATTTGAGAGATTTGAAAACTGAAAAAAACATTGGTTGGCCTTTTTTCTCTTTTTTTGGAAAGGTTTTTGCTATAGGGCGTGTGCGCTCGCCAGACAGACAGAGAGACAGAGAGACAGAATGAGAGAAATCACCCCCCAGGGGCCACGCCGCAATCCCTTCTCCTCCATTCTCCTCTCGGGATGTTGGGCAAGTACGCACACACGCCTGGTGTGAGTTTAAGCCACCGGGACATGAGTCGTGGTTGACATAGCTATATGCTAACTGCTGGTCCCTGGTTGGCCTTTTTAAAAATGTATCTAAAACGGTACTATTTACAAACTAGTAACAATAGAAATTGATGGCTCCACAACTCTGATGATAATTCATATCAAGATTCTTAAATAGTTGTGGACCGTTACTTACGCAACTTTTGATAGAATAACAAAAGTGCAAACCAAAATGGAATTTTAAAATGTATAGGAAAAACAGCTTGTTTTTTATATTGCTGGCTGGATGAAATGGTGTAGTGCTTTGTCAACAGAGGATTTGCTTTCTGCTCTGCATCTTTTCAAGTTGTCCACTCTTGCTATTGCTGGAATTTGATTATTGCTACTTTTTATTTATTCAGCATCTTTTAGAAACAGTGTGTAAAGGGAAAAGAATCCTGATGAAGACATTCTAGAAAGTTTCTCAAAAATAAATAAATAAATAAATAAATAGCTCCTTCCAAGCGCATAAATAATTAAAAAGTTAAGCACTTTTTTTTTTTACCGTTCAAAACTAATTTATTATTTTCGTTGTAAAATAGTCACATAAACTAAGAAATAAATTTTTCTATAGGGTGCATGTGCTCTCTGGAGAGACAGAGACAGAAAGCAAGAAATCACTACCCAGGCCACATTGCAATCCCTTCTCCTCCATTCTTTTCCTGGGATCTTGGGCATGCACGCACGTGCACTAAGCGTGAGTTTCAATCCACCGAGTCTGGGACTCAAACCATGGTCGGTCATATGGGAATCCAGTGATGTAATGAGTATGCCATCTGCTGGTCCCGAAGTTTTTATTTCTTTTATAGTATAGACTTTATAATTTTATCCTGTTATATTTTGAACAAATGAAAAACCACTAAAAGTCAAACCACAGACATCTGTTTACTTTAGCTATTAAACAAACAAAAAAAGGAAATGAGGAACAAAAAGTTATAGTCCCATCTTTCCCAATCTATCCCTCTTCTCCTCTTTCAAGAGACAAATCATGCCTTAAAACTGAGATTGCTCCAAAACATTTAAAAAAATATTATATAGAGAAGTATGCATATATAAATCATATATTCCATTATTTTGTTTAATATTATTGTAAGTGGTATTATTTTGACTTTGATATTTTGTAATTTTACTCTTTTATTTACATTACATATTTGAGGTGTGTGTTCATGCTACTGTATGTAGATAGAGTCTCTATTTCAACTTTTAGATTGTACTATTTCACTGCAAAGATCTGAGACGACAAAGTTGTATTTAGTCTACCACTTTACAAACAGTGCTGAACACTACTAAATTTGTTTTTATACGCAAGTATGAGACTATTCTTTATTTTTAAAGTCTCTCCCCCACCCCCTATAGGCCATGTATGTTTGCCAGAGACAGTAAGAGGGAACCTGAGAATTCACATCCTGCCCCCTTCCCCAGGGAGTAGAGGGATGGCTATGCCACAATCCCTTCTCTTCC
Source organism: Tupaia belangeri chinensis (assembly GCF_000334495.1). Lineage (NCBI taxonomy): Eukaryota > Metazoa > Chordata > Mammalia > Scandentia > Tupaiidae > Tupaia > Tupaia belangeri. The sequence goes on from NW_006160213.1 coordinate 725,031, forward strand.
ACTCTCCTCCTGAAATTTTGAGCATGCATGCACAGTACCCAGGTTGATTCTTAACCCACCAGATCCAGGACTTGAACTGCAGTCAGTCATGTGTGAGTCCACAGCTTAACCACTAGACCATTTGCTGGCTCCATGTGTGACTGTGTCTTAAGAAAGACATCTGGCATTGATTGCTGGGTCCAGGGAACATAGGTCTTTGGTTATACTCATTTGTCTTCTCATCAGTCTGTAAACAAGCTCCATTTTCCC
>NW_006160213.1:725756-743469 GCF_000334495.1 Tupaia belangeri chinensis
TCCCTACATCTTCCCAACAGGTTTTGTGGTAGGATATTGTGAATGATCTCCCACTCTGATTTATCAACTTTCCAAATACTGGTGAGGCTTAATACATTTTTAGGATTTCTTTTTTACATTTTTCTATTATGCTTCTGTGAATCTCCTGATGCTCATTTTTTGACTGAGTTGTTCTTTTTAATTGGGAAGAATTTTATTGTATGTTGAATACTAAGCTTGTCTTTCATATGGATTAAAATTACAACTTTCAGGCTGTGCTTTGTCTTTCCACATGGCCTTTGCTGTACAAAAGTTAATTTCAATGTGAAATTTTTTCTTTTATAATTTCTTTTATAATTTCTATTTTCTGTAGTTGTTTTAGAAAAATCATTGACTACTGAAGGTTGAAAATAATCTATTTTTTTCTAACAATAATACAATGTTTACTTTTGCATCTTGATCTTCAGTCCATCTGGATTTTCTGTTTGAATAAGATATGAGATGTCTTTTTTCCATATGGATAGCCAATTATTTGGGCTTCATGTATGACCAATCAAATCTTTCATCACTGATTTGTAATGTAACCTCTGTTTTTACTGTGGTAGTTTGATATCTTTTAAATTTCTAGTTTCCTGTTTATCCTTTACTGTATTTGCCTCCTGAGTTTCTTATATTTTTATTTCTATTACAAATAGAATCCATATCCCTTTACTGTTTCATTATGAAAATATTCAAATGTATAGAAAAGGCAAAAGAATCATACAACCAACAAAATACACTCACCAACCAGATTCTTAAGTTTTATTTTTCTGTCCTGGCCATGCAAGGTATCAACCCATCTATTCAAACTTCTATCCATCTTTGCTGTCTCCTATTTTTATGACTCTTGAAGTTAATTGCATCCCTAAAACTTCAGCACTTACAGCATTAGTTAGAGTGTAATACTTTCTGTTCTTTTTAAAAGATAGCACTATTCACATTGAAATGCAAAAATTATACCTTTTTGAGTTTTAACCAATGCATACATCTGTGAAGTCAAACCTTTACAGTATAAAAAAAATACAATATTTCCACTCCATATACTTCCCTTTTATCTCTTTTTAGTTAATTTTTCCAGAGATAGTCTTCTAATTTTTTTCTACTATGATTTTTTTTTTAGCATTTTGTAGAACTTCATATGAATGGTATATACCGTATATACTTGTATGTAAGACTTCATTTACTCGGTATAATAGTTTTGCTATTTATCCATGTTGTTTACTTCTGAGGGTTCTGAGGATATTTTGTGCCATGCCTTTCTTCTAGATTCTCGTGACTGCCAGTGATCCTTGGCATCCCTTGGCTTTTAGAGGTATCACAGCAATCTCTTTCTCCATCTTCCCATAGTATTCTCTCTGTGTGTTTGTCTCTTCTTACGGACACCATCTTATAAAACACCAGTTGTACTGGAAGAGGTGGCCATTTTATGTCAATATGACCTTGTCTTAATTAATACATCTATAATGATCTAATTAAAATAAAGTTACTTTCTGAGGTACTGAAAGTTAGGGCTTCAACACACATTTTTGTAACCCAGGGCATCTTATTTATCAACTTTTCTTTCTTTTCTTTTTGCTTTTCCTTTCTTTTTTTATTTTCTTTTTTTATTTTCTTTTTTTTATTTCATTGCTGTCTCTGTGCTGAGAAATCATTGCTTTTTCCACGTCAGGAAGATAATCCCCTGTGTTTTCTTCTAGGAGCTATTTTAGGTTTACTCTTACTTTTGATTAGGACATCCACCTCAAATTATTTTTTATGTGTAGTATAATGGTTGAGGTTAATTTCTTTTCATATGGGTATCAAATCTTCTGGTATGTCTATTAAAAAGACTCTCTCTCACTGAACTGTTTTGGCACTTTGAAAAATCAATTGAGCATTGAGATGTAGGTTTATTTCTAAACTCTGTTCCATTGAATTGATTTTCTTATCTATTCTATGACAAATCACACTCCTTTACTCCTAGAATGCACATTGTTGAAGTGTCAGTTCAAAGTTAAGATGAAGTTAATGTAGTGGAAGCTCTTCCATAAGCTCCAGCATTGTTTCCTTAGTCCCATTGAGGAAGCTCTCTCCTCAATAAACAAAGTCTCTTAGAAAATAAGCAACTCTAAAGAGCAGGCTCACCTCCCAAAGTCTCTGTTCTTCCTCTACTGTATCATGGTCAGGGTACTTTTTACTGACTTTAAAACCCATGTTTCCAAATCTCTTCATACAGAATGTCTTATAATTACTTCAGTTTTCTTGGTTGCCCTACTCGTGAGAGTTGGTTAATTTTCTACTGCTGCTTATTTATTCTTTCATTTAAAAAAAATCATTCTGGCCAGAAATATGTCTACTTTGATGTCCTTCAAAAAACCAGATTTTAGTTTTGCTGACCTGTATCTTTTTTCTTTTATATAGTTAGTATATTATGTATTTTTCCAATTTACATCTATCGGATTTTTCTTACTATTCTTTATTTAGACTATTTTGCTGTTTTAGCATGTTCATTTTGAATCCTTTCCTCTTCTTTATATAAGGGTACACATTTGTGAGTAAATGTTTACAAATGTGTACCGTTATGCTTAAATGTTGTGCTTCCATTGTCATCTTACTCTAAATACAAGAGATAGAAAGTGGTGTATTAATATTCATGATTGGGGGCCAGCAGATTCCATAATGATTACATCACTGGACTCCCACATGGCTGACCATGGTTTGAGTTCTGGATCTAGAGGCTTAGAAACTCACACCGGGTGCATGTTTATGTGTACCCAAAATCCCAAGAGGAGAATGGAGAAGGGATTGTGGCATGGCTATTCCTCCTGGAAGATAATATCTCATTTTCTGTCTCTCTGTCTCTGTCTGTCTCTCCAGTGAGCGCATGCATGCTATAGCAAAAATCTCTAAAAAAATAAATAAATAAAACTAGATTCATGTTTGGGACCAGTCATGGCATAGCAATTACATCGCTGGACTCTCAAATGGCCAACCACAGTTCAAGTCCCATACACAGTGGCTTGAAACTCCCACCAGGCACGTGTGTGCATGCATGTCCAAGATCCCATGAGGAGAAAGGAGGAGAAGGGATTGTGGTATAGCCATCCCCTCTAGGAGTTAATTTCTTACTTTCCCTCTCACTGTCTCTATGTTTCTCTCTCTCTGGAGAGCACACACACTCTAAAGCAAAAAACTCTTTAAAAAAATTCATAATTGACTCTTGGATCCACGAACTATTTAGAAGTATACTTAAAATGTTCACACTTAGGATCTTTGGGTTAGCTATTATTTCTTTCTACTTCAATTAGATTATTACTGGAAATTATTGCTATAGTCTATACACTTTTTCTTTTAGAATTTATTAGCCCTGTTGACTTTTCATCCTTCCTCAATAAATGAAACAATTCCTGTCATTATTCACTTTTGCAAAATTTTCAGTAATTGTCTCTTCCTTATTTCTCCACATCTTTCTGTTCTGTACCAAATCATCCTACACCTAGTTAGTGAATCTTTTTTTTTTTTATCACCCATCTCAATTAACTTCTTTTTCAGACTGTCTATATACTTCATCTACCTATGTTAGATTAATTTCTTCAGATCCATTTCCCAATTTATTAATTAACTCTTCAATGGTATCAAGTATTTTTTAACACATACTTTACAACTTACATTTTAATTGATACAGTTCCTATTTCATAAGGAGCTCTTCTGTAATAGATTATCCTGTCCTGTTTTCAACATTTAATTTTTTATTAATATTTGTATTCCTTTTTAAAACCTGCCATAATTGAAAAAAAAACTTATTTTATCATCTTTATCAGATTACTCAAGCATATGAGGTGTTTGGTGTCTGATCCCATTTGGTGTGCATGCCTGACACGATTGCTTATTCAGGATGGCTTGGTTTCCGGTATGTTGCTGCCTGTATGTGTGAGACTTCCTTCCAGGCTGAGTTGTGAGAGCATCCATATGGAGTTTTACCTTTGTATTTTCACCATGAAACCTCCCAAAGTAGTACTAGCCTTGTTCTTTTTTCTTTTTCTTTTTTGATTGCCAGAGGGTGTGTGCACTCATGTGCATGAATTAGAGAAAAAGACAGAGAGAAAAGGGGGGTGGGGAGAAAGCCCTCCACTATGGGGTGTGATTACACCACAATACTTTTTCCTCCATTTCTCTATCCTGCTAGAATTCTGGGCATACATGTATGTGTGCTTCCCGCCACCAAGACTGGATTTGAATGGCAGTTGATGTGGGATCTGGCTCCCTTAAGGGCTGTGTTAAGGGGCCAGCCTTATTATTATTTTTTAAATGATTTTTAATATATGATTCTTTAAAGCTGCAGGATTTCTAGATCATCTGAGACCCTATTTGAAGGCAAATGATAATAGAGAATTTTGAACAATTACCTATTAAATGCTTTGCTTATGTTATTCAGGTCTTACATAATCTCAACAAATCTGTGAGCTAGATATTATTATTAGCATTCATATTAGAAGTGAGGAAACACTAAGGTTAATAAATATTAAGAAAAAGTGTCTGAAACTGCATGACTACTAAATGACATGTTTGAAATAAACCAAGGCTTGGGTTTCAATCTAACTCTAAACCCATATTCTCAATGTACTCTGCCTTGCTGCTAGTAAGGCAAACAGATCAGCAGCTCAAAAATTTTTTCATGTCTATCAATCACCCTTGCCTAGTCTCTATATTATAAATAAACAACTAAATACTATGTTCAGGTCAACAACTGTACACATTAATATTTTCTACAGATTGATATAGCCATGAATCTGAAAAGGCATGGTTATTTTCAAGCAACTAATATGTCTGATGTTTCTTTTTCCATCACAGCCATTTCTTACATATTTAAAGGTCATTGTACTACGAAATAAGAATGGGTCCACAGGCACTGAACATTGTTCCCCACTCACTCTGCATGGCATGCCATCCTTTACCACTTCTTTCCCCAGCACTGTGGTGCAGTGCTTCATGACTGTTGCACCGCAAATGAAGTAGCTCTCCTATGTCTCATTTTAAACTTCACCACCTTCACTTTCATTTCAATTCCTAGCTGAAAATGTGCTTGTTCATTTGATTATAACGTTTCATTTTAATTTTCCTCTCCCATTGTCCTTTAATACTCCTTTGAATTATTTACAGTTATTTTCTAAGTGCTTTCAAATAATTTGTATTATATATTCAATATAAAATAAAAGTTTTCAGTTTGCAATGACACTTTGTTGAGTATAATCATTTGCCTTTGGACTCAATCCAAGTTTTCTTTCATTTTTTTAACATAAAGCATCTAAAAGGAACGACACAGCTATATTAATGACTATATCATAAAGCATTCCTTCGTTAAGCCTTAATAAGTGTTTGTAGAGTAATAAAGGACTTTCATTGACATTTTATTCCCATATATGTAAAACATCTGGCATTTATAGACATTTCAGAATGTTTAGAAAGAGTGAATACATTCTGTGAATAAAGCAAAACATTTTTAAAAATTTTAAATTAGGCTTTGGAAAGTGTGGCACTCAGAAAAATGATACTGGAATATGGCACAAGTATCAGAGCGATTCACATGTCCCCAAGTAACCTGGCTATTTATTGCTCCGATTTTGACTTCCAATATCCACATTTGGACTGCCACAATATGTCACTTAAAACTGTACATTTGTTAAGCATATAGAAGTAGAGTAGTTGATTTTAATTTAAAATGACAAAACATATGATCTCTGATATTCTAATGCATATTATTCATTCAGGAAATATTCACTTAGAGATATACAGACATCTCTCTTAAATTATCATTCTACCAATGCGGAAGTTGATCAAAATATATGATTTATTCCAAGTAAAGGAAGTCCAGAAAACCTACTCTCTGAAGAAGCTTTTTCTGTTATAAATGTATTTTTCACATAATCATTTTTTCAATAAGATATAATGACCACTAAAATTAATTCTTATTGTAGTTATAACTATGGTGGCAAGATGTATAGTGATATATTAAAATATTTTCTGGAACTTAGCAATGAAGTGATGCATTTACTAGGTATTATTTACATTGTTAAGCTCTCGCAGTTCTTCAACATTTGAATAACTAAGTAATGATACGGTTTGCCATATGTTTCCATTTAATGAAGCCTTGTATTGATACTTAAATGCTTCGTTAAGTCACAAGCTGCCAAAATAAGTAGTTTTTCTCTTGTCATAAATGTGACATGGTTTAACTAAAAAGTCTTGTCATTTTAAAAAATTAAGAATGCTTTTATTCTGTGTATGTTATAAGCAACATCTCTCTCAATATTTCAGGTTTAGATACAAAACATTTTTATGAAGCTGACATTGTAGTTTGGGAATTTTTGTGCACAATTTTCTTGTCAGTAGAGGGTTGTATGAGTTGTTATAACTATCATTTCATCATAAACTAAACAAAGTTTACACCCGAATTTCAAAACCTTCTTGAAGTGACACCTGTTTCATTAATAATAACAGTAAGCTTTAAAAAGTCCCACTCTAAGTGTAAACACCAAATAAAAAACTGTTATTTCATGAAAATCATATTTTTCAAGACATCAAGTTACCTTGAAAATGACAAGTTCAGAAAATGACAAGTTCAGATATTCTGAAAGAAAACATGCAGCTTGGAACAGCAATATACGATTTTACCTTTCTACTTTTTCAAGGAAAAACCCGGCCGACTTTGTAAGTTTTACTCATGGTACAAAGTGTCTAATTGATGTTTATTTTGAGAAAAAAAAAAAAAGGAAGCTTTGAAATCTTGATACACTATTGTCTACAGTAAGTTAGACAGGAGAAAGTACAGGCATCAATAAGTGAATATTTTAGGTTAGTTCATCAAACATAGCATCCGAAAGACCACTATCACTTATAGGCCTTGGCATTTGAGTATATCTGGCTGCAACTAGGTGTGCTGAAGAAATGAGGCACTATTATGTTTCAACGCTTGATTTTTGAGATGTTTCTGAGCATGTAGCAAGTGTTACATGAAAATTTCAAAAATATAAAATTAGTAACAATGATCAAAAACTCGGAAACTTGGTTATTTCCTTTTATAATTCATGGAGCTATATTATATTTTTATTTAGATTCCCAACCCCTCAATTTTTTTTTTTTTTAATATTACACAGCTTCAGACACGGTGGTGCTGTGGTGACACAATTCTGTGCCTTGTTGAGGCCAGGTGGAAAGGCCCCAGGTTCATGTCTGAGGCCCCTGTACATGCCGGGAGACTTCAGGACTCAAGGCTGAGGATAGGATCATGGCACGAGGACCCTGCTGGCCATGCTTCTCTCTCCTTCTGTCCTGAAAGTAATAAAAGAATAAACTTTAAGGACCAGTAGTTGGCATAGTGACTATGTCGCTAGACTCCCATGTATTTGATCATGGCTTGAGTCCTGGACCTGGTGGCTTAAAGGTACACTGGGTGCATGTGCGTGCATTCCCAAGGTCCTGAGAGGAGAATGGAGAAGGCATTGCAGCGTGGAGCGTGGTCATCCCCCCTGGGGGGTAATTTCTCTCTTTCTGTCTCTGTCTGTGTTTCTGGCAATTGCATGTGCCCTATAGCAAAAACCTCTCAAAAAAAAGAAAAAGAATATACTATATATATATATGTATATGTATATAAAACTGTGTGTGTGTGTGTGTGTGTGTGTGTGTATATATATATATATATATATATATACACACACATATATGTATGTATTTTTTCCTATAGGGTTACATTTAGCTTTTTTTTCCTCTCTCTTATATTGTTTACTTGAAGAAAAATAGAAATACTTATGGAAAATAAACTTGGACACCTACATGGCAAGCAGTTGTACTATACGAGTATAAGATTAGAGAACATAGTAGGTTTATGGTAGAATGTTCTTCCTAAACATGTTCAAAGCTAAACTGCAGGCTGAACAAATAATACAGTAACAAGGTTTAATCTAAACAAAACATCTGCAGTTTAAACTTTGGCTTAAAGGCCATCATTTTTTAACTTCCGCGGTAGAGGTTCCAATGAATTAACACATAAAATTAATAAATAATTCATCGCTATAGGTCCATATCCAATCATCTTTTCAATATACTATTTATTTATGTTATACTAAATAGTTGCCTTTTTCCTAACTTTTTAAAAGTATTCTTGTTTCAATTTTATTTATTTCTATTTTTCATTTTGACCAGACAGAGACAGAGAGAGAGAGAGAAAGTGAGAGAGCAAGCCGCCAGTTCTGGGTCTCAAATTGTGACTGGCTATGTGGGAGTCCAACACCTCAACCATGGCAGTATCTGCCAGTCCCTCTTTTTCCCTTACTTCACCTTCTTTTAAAATATTTATCTGTATTCATAACAGAACATGTGAGAGCACAACAGAAAGACACCTTCTACAGGATCTGGTCAAAAATGATCCTTTGCTCCTCCAGCCCATGGGCTCCTTGGCACTTGCACACATGCCTGAGGGCTTTGCAGTGCACCCAGCTGGGTATTAAATCCCAAGCTGCCATTTGTGATCAGGCTTTTCTTGAGCCGTACATTGCTGCTGGTCTATGGAACCGGCCCTATTATGCTGTGACTCAAGCCCAGCATCAAATCAGAACCTGAGCACACATGCAAGTGAGCTTCTTTGCTCAGAGAGGTGCTGGGACTCACATCCAGGACCTTACCCAAGTGGATCCAGTTGCATCACCATAGTGTCACCACCTAGTCCCAGCTAGCGTACTATTTAACACTGCAGCCCCAACCTTGCTGTTGAGTTCAGTTCAGTAGTAGGTAGGATTTGACTCCTAGAATATGAAATGTTTAAGACTTTGTTCAGGTGATTCTAATTTAGAACCACTGGTCTACACCCTTGGCTACTTGAAATGTATTCTATAGATTAGCAGTAAGTATTTCATCTGGGAGCTTGGGAGAAATGCAGAGTCTGAGGCTTTACCCTGGGCTTTCTAAATCAGGACCTGTAAGTTCACAAGGTTGCCAAGGGATTTGTGTGCTATTACAGTGTCAGATACTCTGGACTAAGATGCTTGGAGTTAAAAGAAACCTTACTAGGATTGTGAACAAGATTTGCTCTTGATAGATTCCAGAGATGACTAGAAATCACCTAAAGCTGACTAAAATAAGTATAGTTTTGAGACTGATATTGACTCCAGGATGCTGATATATTAGCTACTGGTTACCATGAAGAGTGGCATCTATCACAGAGCTCAGGCCATTCAAATCAACATAACTACTAGCTTCTTCTTTTTCTTTCTTTCTTTCTTTCTTTCTTTCTTTCTTTCTTTCTTTCTTTCTTTCTTTCTTTCTTTCTTTCTTCTTTCTTTTTTCTTTTCTTTTTTATTTATTTTTGTTTGTTTTTTGCTCTAGGGCACATGTGCTCATCAGAGAAAGAGAGCAAAAATGAAAAAACACCTCCTAGGGAGATGGCCATGCCACAATCTCTTCTCCTCCATTCTCTTCTCAGGATTCTGGGCATGCATGCACATGTATCTGGCATGTTTTTTAGTCCACCAGGTCTGGGACTCAAATGGCACAGTCAGCCTTGTGGGATCAAGCTGCCTTAAATTTTAAGCCACCTGATGGTTCCCAACTAGCATCTTGTCTTCTAATGAGGACAACCGACTGGAAAGTCAAGTTGCAATCAGAAAAGATTTAGAAGATCTCACACAAAGTCACTGGTGGGGAATAACTCTTTTGATCAAGACTCTAACTCTTCTGGACAGTTTAAGTTGTGTAATGGTAAAAATTCTATAGGACATATGTGCTCTCCAGAGAGACAGAGAGCAAAAAGTCATGCCCTAGCGGAAGGGCCATGCCACAATCCCCTCTCCTCCATTTTCCTCTTGGGTTTTTGGGCATGCACACACTTGCACCCAGTATTTTTAAGCTGCCAGGTCCAGGACTCGAACCATGGTTGACTATGTGGGAGTCCAGTGATATAACTATTATGTCATCTTCTGGTCCAAATGGTAAAGTTATTTCCCTGATCTTACTTGTCTATGTTCTCTTCTGTAATCTTCAGTGGGGGGCTTCGGTCCTTTCTCTTTACCTGAATAATAATTTTGTGTGAACTACAACATTAATACAGATGGCTTGCCTGTTAAATATGCATACAGTTTACTGAGTGCTTCTTAAATGCAAGGAATTATTTCACTTAATATTTTTAAAAGAATTATTCTGTTTTGTTTATCATTCTTGTTATTTTCAATTTGCCACAGGACATGTGCACTCACCAGAGAGAGAAAAGGAAAGTGAGAAAGGAAGCCATTGGGTATGGGACTTGAACTGTGGTCAGCCATGTGGGAGTTCAGCACCTTAACCACCACACCACCTACAGGCACCCAAAAATTACTTGCAATTATTTACTCTTGTTTTTGTATGGAAGCCAAGAAGTAGAGAAATAAGTAAATTGCCTACCTTCTTATAGCTAGTAAATGATAGTGCTCAGGGTTCATGCTCAAGCTTTTCTGACTCTAAGCCCAAACAGTGTAACTTGGAGCAAGCCATTTTATTGCCAAATCTAGAACTGCTCCAGATCACCTGATAGGGAAAAAAATAATAAAAAAAAACACATTATTTTTCATTTTGTTCTTTTAATTCAATGCTTTTGGGGCTGGTCATATTTTACTTTGTGTTGCTCTTACAGTTTAAATTGCATCTTCATCATTCCAACATTTGGGGAAAATTCTTCAGCATAATTCTCAAGTACTAACGATTATTATCTTTCCCAAGATTATTAAATGCTTACAAAATATTTATTTAATAATGCTTTAGAACAGATGAAGACATAGTTAAAGAATCTTAGTAATTGGGCAAAATGAAAAGAGTGCGATTAAGTTACTTCAGATTTAGTTTTTATTAATCTCTCCTTTGTGCTGTGGAGTTTAGCATTGAGAAATTTTAGAGAAGAGATCAGAGATGGATAATTAGCTATTCTCTATTTTCTTGATTCTGAGGTTTAAAAAATATGTTCTCAGCAACACAAATATTAATTAGATGCTAATTAATAATTTCACCCATGAAACATTTACAAAACAAATATGCAAATCCTCATAAACCAACTTGCACTCTAGTGATGATTAGGCTATCATTATATTCAGGAGCAATTCTGATGAATGCATAAGATTTTTAAGAGTATGACCTAATGCTAATATAGTGAAAACTTAAAACTTTTTTTAAAAATTTTGTTTGTCTCTGTAGCTCATAGGAGAACACGTTAAAAGATGAATATTTAAATTATTTCTACAGTTCAGTATTTCACTTAATCTTTGAAATTGTGTTACCAATTTGATCTAGATCAATGGTTCTTAACATTTTTGGTTCATGAACTCCTCTGAGAATATAATGAAAGTTATTAAATCACTCAACACTAAGAAACGCATTGTTTATGTGAACAGAATTTTGAACATAATATAGATAGTTATATTGCTTTTCTAAACTCAAACTTGATTTTCATATTGACAGCTCTGATACGGGTAAGATTAGATTAAACATATAATCTTAAATGAATAGTAGCAAGATGGCATCATCAGCAATTTACTTTATCTCTTAAGGTATAACATGCATGATTCTTGAATCATTATTACTTAATTTTTTTTGAGAGATTTTTTTCTATAGGGCACCTGTGCTTGCCAGACAGACAGAAAGAGAAAGACAGAAAGTCATAAATCACCTCCCAGGTAGAGGTGGTCACACTACAATCCTTTCTCCTCCATTCTCCTCATGTGATCTTGGGCATGCACATACAGGCGCCCAGTGTGTTTTAAGCTGCCAGGTCCGGGACTCAAACTGCGGTCGACTATGTGGGAGTCTGGCAACATAACTATTATGCCAACTGCTGGTCCTTGATTACTTAATATTTTTTAAAGTACAAATTTAGATTCTAGATTAGTTTGTGTTTCAAAGTACTCTCTTTGGAAGGCCATTTGATTGTTCTGGAGTTGAGACAACTTCACTCAACAAAGGAAACATTGCTCAAAATATTTTAAGATTTATCTTTTGTAGTTGCCAACCACAGAAGCTTTTTACAATCTAATATTGTGAAAACACTTTGCAGATAGATAGATAGATTGCTGAAAACTGTTGGGATTCTCTGAATCACCACTGACAAATGGAAAGCAAGGGAAAACTCATGGTAGGCAATGCAACCAATTTTTTTACAATGACCAAGAAAGTGTTAGAGAATATGGACCATGAATTTAACATTTATCACGGGTGAAATGAAGATTATTTTATTAAGCAGATGTGATTTCTAAAATAATCAAGTACTGGGAGTCAGAGGATATTAGTTTATGAGAAATTATGTCAAAAAAGTCTCATTTTCTTTCCTGATAAGGTTACTTTTTACATTGATCAACCTTGCACTTCAGCAAAGCATTGGAGAGTCTCAGCTGTATCAACTTTGATTTAAAAAATGGAGATATTTGGGAAAAAATGATAATAAAGTTAGTGGATTTGTAACTAGAAATAATTATCTACTGTGGTATGTTGTTGAGCTCCATATATATATATATATTTTTTTTTGGAGAGCTTTTTGCTATAGGGCGTGTACGCTCGCCAGACAGACAGACAGAAATAGAGAGAAAGCGAGAAATCACCCCCCAGGGGAGATGGTCACGCCGCAATCCCTTCTCCTCCATTTTCCTCTTGGGATTTTGGGCATGCATTCACACGCGCCCGGCGTGAGTTTTAAGCAACCGGGTCCGGGACGCGAACCACAGTCGACTACGTGGTAGTCCAGCGACATAGCCATTACGCTAACTACTGGTACCATTGTTGAGCTCCATATTTTGACCTTCCCTACTAAGGATATATGCAGGTGAGTTAGGTAATAATACATATAACTTGAAGAAGAGCAAATCCAACAAATGGTAGAAACAGCATCACTAAACACTTGAAGAGAAGAAAAGATGAACTGCTTTTAACATAGTAGTTTTTTAAAAGATAAATGAATGACCTTTTGCTTAGATCTGCATACTCAATGACATTTGTGCAAATTTCAGGCATCTATGAGCTATTTACTGGGCAGTGACTATATGCTAAGTGTGCCTCATGCAGCATGTTATTGTGGAACTCACTGCATGGGCTACAACGCTTGGCATAAAGTACTGTCCTTCAGGAAGCTCACAGTCTTATGCTGGATTCTATATGATAAACACAAGAATGCACTAAATAATAAGAACCATAATAGTGTGCACGTAATACTAGGGGAATAGAGAGCAAGGGAAGTTTAATTCTAATTGCCTGGATAAGTCAGAAACTGCTTCATGCAGGTTTTGCTATTGGAGCTCCATTCAACAGAAGTTTACCGAATGGACAAGGCTCTCAGGGAAACGCAGGGGAGACTGTGAAGGAGAATATTGCTGGCATGGGACACCTCATCTACAAAGATGTGGAAGCACACTGTACTTAGAAGAACTGCAAGTAATTCCAAGTAAATTAAAGAGAATAGGAGAAGGTTTAAGCTGGAAAATGCATAAACCAATCAAGTAATGAAGAATTTTTATGTAACCAGTTAAAAATATTCATTTTTTAATGCTTCAGAAAGATTTTATTTACTCTGAAATGAAAAAGGAGATGTCATCTCTTTGTTTTCTTATTATTATTACTTATTTTTAAAACAAAATTTTCCAGTTGGTGCATGTACTCATTGGAGAGAAGGAGAGAGAAAAAGAGAGAGAGAGAGTAAGCACTTCCCATGGGGGATGGTCACACCACAATCCTTTCTCCATTTTTCCATTCTGTTAGGATTTCGGCATGGACCCACACATACCCAGCGTGTTTCTCAAGCCACTGAGTCCAGGACTTGAACCATGCAGTCCACCATGTGGGTTCCAGCTGCCATAACCACCATGCCCCTGGCTAGCCCATGGCTGACTTTTAACTGGAGAAAGGAGTACCAGAGAGTTAAATTTTAATTTCTATTCTTTCTTTGGAAGACACTGAGCTAGATTCTTTTCACACATTTAACTCAGTCCACTGTAACCATAATTTTTTTTTAAAAAGAGTTTTTTTTTTTTTTTTTTTGCTATAATGCACATACACTCACCAGAGAAAGAGACAGAAAGAAAGAAATGACCCCAAGGGGGTGATTTCTCCTCCATTCTCCTCTCGGGATTTAGGCATGCAGGCACAAGTGCCTGGCTTGAGTTTTAAGCCACTGGTCTGCACTTGAATCATGCTTGACTATGTGGGAGTCCAGCGACGTAACCATTACTCCATCTTCTAATCCTTTTACCATGATTTTTAAAAGTTTTAAAAGTTTTTTTCTTTCTTTCTTTCTTTTCAGGACAGAGACAAAAAAACACCCCCAACAGGGTCTTTTTTTTCTTTTTTTTCTTTTTTTTTAAAGTATAACATTCACATTGTACTAGATAGTATAAGTATAATTTAAAGTATACAGGAGACTTACATATAACTTTATAGTGTATTACATTGCTTTTTCAAAAGGGAATGCCATGCATGTCAGTCAGTACAGAGACATTAATCTCCCCGCTTCAACATTCAATATCTTTTCTATGTTTTCCCCAATCATCATTATTATTATTCTATTTACTTTTTTATTTTATTTTATTTTATTTTTTATTATCATCATAATCTTCTTTATATTACATTGGATTACATATAACTTTACAGTGTATTACATTGCTTTTTCAAAAGGGAATGCCTTGCAAGTCAGTCAGTACAAAGACATTAATCTCCCCGCTTCAACATTAAATATCAGTCAATCGCTATTTCTCATTTTGCTTGTAAAAATACTTTGCCCATCATGAAATACTTCTCAGACCAATCCAGTTGAGAATACTATTCATGTCAGCATCAGTAGTTAATAAGCCATATCTGTTTCTCAACAGGGTCTTCATGCCATGATTCACCCCTGGTCTCAGCCCGCTGGGATCACTGGCATGTGTGCGAACACTCGGCGTGCAGATGGAGACCTCAGAATTCAAACCTGGCATCTTCCGTGTGACTATAGCAATGTGTCGCTGTGCTACAGTCAGCCCCCACCATATACCTTTATTAATATAGAATTATTATTTACATTTCAGAGAGAGAGAAATCGAAGCTCTGAGAGGTTAAATAATTTGCTAAGGTTTTGTTTCTTTGAAAAATCACTATAAAGAATGTAGCAAGAAGATGTTCCTTATGTGAGAAGAAGAGAGAGAAGAAACCAGTGGCTGTTTAGGACCTGCTGATGAAATACCCAGTGGCTCTTGCTTTTGCCCTGTCAAGCCTTGCTTCCCTCTTCTTGTAACAGACTTTACTTCTCTGCATATTGGGAAAGCACATGGTAGATTGAAGTAATCAAAAAAGCCCACTCCCACTTCCCCAAAGTTGTTGGAAAATGGATATTAATCCAAGCAGACCCAGTTGGTATCCTTCAGTCTTTCTGCTGGATTTAACAGGAAAGAATGACATTATTTTTAAGTTTTTTTTTTTCTTCATTTTTTTGCTATAGAGTACTGTGCTCACCAGAGAGACAGAGAAACCGAAAGTCAGAAATCACTCACCAGGGAGATGGCCATGCTGCAATCCCTTCTCTTCCGTTTTCCTCTCAAGAGTTTGGACACACAAACATACTTGGGCTTCTGATATCAGTCTTCTTTTGTAAGTCAGGACTGTTGATCAAGGCCCTGGAGATTTTCCACAATAAATAAAAATTGTACAGCAGCTGAGCTCAGGCCTGTGTCAAGTTAAAAAACTGCATGGCCTCCAAACTTTTTTTTTTTTTTTTTTTTTTTTGGAGAGGTTTTTGCTATAGGGCACGTGCGCTCGCCAGACAGACAGAGAGAGACATAGAGACAGAAAGCGAGAAATCACCCCCCAGGGGGGATGGTCACGCCGCAATCCCTTCTCCTCCATTCTCCTCTCAGGATCTTGGGCACGCACACACACGTGCCCGGAGTGAGTTTTAAGCCACCAGGTCCCGGACGCGAACCGCGGTCGACTTTGTGGGAGTCCAGTGACATAGCCATTACGCTAACTGCTGGTTCCCAACATTTTCTTTTTTTAATCATTGAAAGAATAATGGCACCATCACAAATCTGCTTGTAGCCATGTCTCCACCATGGAAAAACTCAAAAAGTGAGAGTTACTAGCATAGTGACCCCATTGTAAACCACGGACTTCTCCAGAGTTGACTTGGTTCTAACCATCATTCTTTTGAGTATTTGATGTACCTCAGTTTCTTTCCAATATATCAATCAATTATCTTGATATTTAAGTAAATTTATGTTTTTCTTCTGACACATGCAATTAAAAAGTACCCCAACTAAATACTAGAGTTCCATTCATTTGAATAGAAGTTGGCTAGATGACTTTCTAAGATACATTGGCTACTTGCCTTTAATTAACTGTACTTTGGATGAGTTTGTTGTTTCCAAAATTCAAACCCAACCTCAGTGGACACAGTTTGACATAAATCAGCTATCCCAGGAAAAACTAGAACTTTCTTTAAAAACAAACTGAAACACTGAAAACTTAACTGTAATAATTATAGAGGCACCCTATTGATTATATTCCATGGGGTAGCATTCTTTTTATATTATCATGGATTGTTTATCTTTATGGCTCATATTCTACTTAAAATTAGGGAAAAAAATGAAACACAAATAACGCAATACATTTGTTGCATTTTATGCTTTATTCTCTTTCATCTTTCTTTTCTCTCTGTGAATTTATGTATGTATGTGCTTACATTCAGGTTTTAACTATTTCAACTTGAAGCCAATTTCTAGAAACCAGTTGAATGAGATTAACTAGCCTACTTAAATCCCAATATCCTTTTTTTTCTAAAGAATTATTTCCTTTATTTTATTTATCATTATTGTTATTTTTTATTTTGACCAGAGCAAGACAAAGAGAGAGAAAAAGAGAGAAAGAGAGAAAGCAATACGCGAGATTCAGAACTTGAACCATGGTCAGCCATGTGGAAATCCAGTTAACCATCATGTCACCTGCCTGCCCCAAATCTCAATTTCTTAAGCACCAATTATTTTTAGATTAAAACTACTTTTCTAATTTATTCTCTTTAGTTATCAAAAGTTTTATTCTACTGTATAAATTGAACTATGGAAAATAATTTGTTTGTGATGTAAGCTCAACATTGTCAGTCATATCACTGATACCTTGATTTAAAAATGGCCTTTTGGTTTTCACACTTTGAAAATTTCCCCTAAATATGCTTTAACTTCGTTATACAACTCCTACTATCATGTATGACTGCTCTCTATTGCGTGACCACCCTGTCTTAGACATTAACTAGATCTAATTCTAATTATTCTTTTTCTTATTATTTTTTTATTTTTTAAATTTAAATTTATTTATTTACGTTCATTCACTGTACATCATTACAGCATACAAAATGAGATTTCCCATCCAGAGTACACTGTATATTGTCTCAATCAAGCACATCAACATACATGTTATTGTCAACAAACAATTTTCCATTTCTTGTTTCCTATATGTTTTGCTTTTTTCCCCCCATCCTTGATTCCCTATGTCTTACACTCTGCCATCCCCCACTATCTTCCCACACTGTCTCTGGTATCTATGTTTACTTTCTATATTGTTTCCCCCCCACACATTTTATTGAATTACTAAAGATCTTAATTAATCTAAATATTTTCATAGCAAACACAGCTGATATATACATTTCCATGAACACAAGTCTAACTTTAGGCACCCTATAAAGTAGCACCTAGCT
>NW_006160213.1:743931-747575 GCF_000334495.1 Tupaia belangeri chinensis
AATTCTTTCAGGTTTTGTGTATCTGAGAATGTTCTTGTCTTTTCTTCCCACATGAAAGATAATCTTGCCAGGTACAGTATTCTTGGCTGAAATTGTTTTTCTCTTAACACTTTGAATATATTTTCCCATTCTTTCCTCACTCGCATTGTTTCCGATGAGAGACCTGCTGTTAGCCTGATGGGATATCCTTTGTAGGTAACTTGATGTTTTTCTCTTGCAAAACTTAGTATCTTGTTTTTGTCTGTGGTTTTGGTCAACCTGGCTATAATGTGTCTTGGAGAAGATCTTCTTGGGTTGATTCTATTTGGGGTCCTTTGTATTTTTGGGGACTGAATCTTTGAATGCCTCTCTAGGTTTGGAAAGTTTTCTTGCAGGATTTCATGGAATAGGTTATCAATGCCCTTTTGGGTCTCTTCACCTTCTGGAATGCCAATTATCCGGATGTTTGGGCGTTTGATGGTATCTAGTACTTCTCATATATTATTCTCAAATTTTTGTGCCATTTTCTCAATCTTCGTGGTGGATTTTTCTAGGCCAGCAATTTTCTATTCTACATCTGAGATCCTATTTTCTGTATGATCTAGTCTGATTTTAATACTTTCAAGGGGGATTTTGACTTCCTGTATTATAGACTTCATTTATAACAGTTCCGTTTGACTTTTTTGTAAAGCGTGTAATTCCTCTTTTAGATCTTGCAAGAATTTCCTCACCTCCTGGAACTCGTCAACTTCTTTCTCCTCTCTCTTTAACAGTTCATTGTCTCTCCTCTCTTCCATCTCAGTTAGCTTTGCCATTATGAATACTCTAAATTCTTTATCAGAAATTTCCATGATTTGCATTGAACTGCTTGTGGATGAAAAGGAATTATTCTTTTCCCTTGGAGGAGAGGTAGTTTCTTGCTTTCCCATATTTCTTGTGGTCCTGCGGTAATTTCTTGTCATCTGATGGATGGTGTGTTTCTTTCTAATTCTTCAAGTTCAATCTGAATGTTCAGGAGCAAGCAGAAATAGGTTATCTGGAATCTCTTTCCCATCCTGTTGTGGTCGCTCATGTAGCAGATTCAGTAGATACTGAGGGATATGTTAACCCTAATAGTATTTGGATGTTTAGCTACAGTGCCCTTAGATCCATCTAGAAACACATTAAATGGATATTAAAGAGTGGAGAGAAAAGAAAAAAGAAAATGAAAAAGAGAGAGAGAAACAACAACAAAGAAAGAAAAAATGAAAAAAAAAGAAAAAAATTGTAATTATTGTTTTTCTTTAAAAACAACAAAAAAAATAGAAAACCGAGTGGGGATTATTAGCAAAATAAAAGGTGGAGCTGAGAGCAAGATAAAAATTTTACCTTTAAAAAAATTGTAAAAAGGAAAAATTACCAAAAAATGAGAAGACAGAAGCAGAGAGAGACAGAGATAGAAGGCCAGAGGGGCTCCCTACCATGCTAGCTTGTCTGCTGGAGCCCGAATTATCAGTAGAAAAATCTTCATTTCTCTTGTCTCCTGAAATAACTAGTTCGCAGGAGCCATGAGGATCTTCTTCTCCATTCTAATTATTCTTGTTAACACTTTCTTCTTTGCCTTCCGAGAATGCTGCCATAATTTGGTGGGGCGTATTTTACTATGTATCAGACAGGTATTTATACTGTCACAAATGTTACATATACATGTCTATTAATCTCCTATTAATTAGAATTTCATATATATTTCCTTTGATAAACTGGAGGCATTATACAGAAAATATGTTAGTCTCAGGGCTGGCAGATGGCGTGGTGGTTGAGGCACTGGACTCTGGCATGGTTAGCCATGGTTTGAATCCTGGACCTGGTGGCTTGCTGTCTCACTTTCTCTCTCTCTCTTTCTCTCCCCCCGATCAAATTAAAAGATAAATACTGATAACAAATAAAATTAAACAAATAAATATTTAAAAAAATATGTTAGTTTCCCTGTGATCATTAATCCACTTCATTAGCACAAACAGAAAAATTGTTGAATGATACTTGGTTAAAAGGGATCAAGAACAGAGTATGAAGCCAGACAAATGCACAACAGCAAACCACAATGTTCTTTGGGTTGACCCACATGTGAAGGTTCTAGGTTCACATCAGCAGACCTCCCTGTGTACACCAGGCATGCACATGCCCATGATTCTGGGCTGGCTGAAGATGGAGGTGGATTGTGGCATCAAGATCCTACAGGGACTGCCATCACTCTCTCTCTCATGGAAAAAATAATGAGTGATTTTTAAAAACAGAGTGAGAGTCAGTAAATGCACAAGGACCTAACAGTGAAGTGAACAAATACAAAATGAAAGAATATAACAGCATGTTCATAGGTATGTTATATTGCTTAATAAAAAATAATTCAGAGGCTTCCTGTGATTGGCCCAGTGAAGTCCAAACTTTTCTTTTCCATAAACCTTACTTGAGCTCCCTCTTTTT
Organism: Tupaia belangeri chinensis; assembly: GCF_000334495.1. Lineage (NCBI taxonomy): Eukaryota > Metazoa > Chordata > Mammalia > Scandentia > Tupaiidae > Tupaia > Tupaia belangeri. The sequence goes on from NW_006160213.1 coordinate 746,371, forward strand.
ATTTATTTACTTTTATTATTTTTTAAAAATTATTATTCATACATTAAAATGCTATGCATAATTTAGATTATGAAGAGACTTATGCAGCATGATAAAGTACACCTTTGTACACCTCAGTCCAGTCCAGTTGAGACTGTTATACACATCTTTGTCAACAGATGAAAAACCTTATCTGTGTCCCAAGTGTCTTACCTCTTCATTTCCCCCTCAAATTTCCTTAAAAAAAAATTCCCTCCCCCACTCTCTTTCCACGTTATCTCTAGTGTCCATTACAATTTTTAATTTTTTTTATGTTCTCCTGTCTTTCAGTCTCTACCACAGAGTGCGGACAGTCAGTATATGTTAAATGGAGTCTTTTAAGTAAGACATTTCATCACTGACATGAGATTCCCTTCCAGCTCAATCGCGACTAAATTCTCTGAGTCTCAAAACAGTCTGTTTGCCTTCTCACCTCCTTATCTTTGTTAATGTTGATCTGTTTTCAAATAAGTAAATAAATCTATTCTGCTACACTGACACAATTTTGCTTCAGAAATATACTCAAGCTATAGTATTTTGATATTTTATTTGTATACAAACATGCTTTTTTAAAGATCAAAACAAAAATAAAAAAACTGAGATTGAAATGGAAAGTAAGCAATACAGGTTAAATTTGAACACTAGTAGCACTTAGTAACTTTCTGAATGAATTATATGCATTGTATTTTATAATAAAGATTAGTAAATAAACCTTATCTCTATCACAGAATCTAGTCTTTTTTTTACAGTTTTTTATGGTAACTTACATAAATAATATTTTTTAAGAGAGATTTTTTGCTGTAGAATCCATGCACTCTCCAGAGAGACAGAGAGACAGAAAGTGAGAAATCACCACCCAGAAGGTATGGCCATGCTGCAATCCCTTCTCCTCTATTCTCTTCTTGGGATTTTGGGCCTGCATGCACCGATGCCCGGCATGAATTTTAAACCACTGGGTCCAGTATTTGAACTGCAGTTGGTTATGTGGGAGTCTAGCAATGTAATCATTATGCCACCTACTGGTCCCTACACACATAAATTTTTAAAAATTGATTTCATTTTGTTTCATGATATTTTTTTTCTAAACAGGTGAGAGTATTTAGGAATGATAAATCTTATTTCTCCTTTTCCATTGAAATTATCCGTGTATTACTAAAAGATGAGAAAAATCTATGACAGTATTAAAA
>NW_006160213.1:747606-770393 GCF_000334495.1 Tupaia belangeri chinensis
AAAGAGTGCCATATACAACCCTTATAATTCAAAATAATTTTTTAAGCTCTAAAACACATGGACTGAGTTGCAATGTAATTGCTGAGAACATTGCTGATCTCTTTCTAATAGTTATCTGAATCATTAGACAAACAGAAAGAACTGACAAACAGTTGAGAAAACAAAATTATAAGGAAACCTATCGATTAGAGAAAGCAAAAATTGGGAGCAATGGTGTGCATGGCTATTCCACTTGGATCTTCTTTGCCTCTTCGAATATGCTCTAATGAAACCAGCAGCAGAGCGTGTCTTCCTTCACAGAGCAGTTGTTTATATTAGAAAGACAGCAAAGTGATAGACATTGCTTACTCCTAGTATGTTGTGAAATGATTGGGAGCAATGAGGCAGAAGAAGGCCACACTATGTAGGTAAATGTTTTGCTGCTATATACTAGTAACGTATCAAGGCTTTGTTCAATGTTCGCACATTGGTTTCTGAAGGAGAAAGCAAAGTGGGGTGAAGTAGCCAAACAGGGGAATCCTGCTCAAAGCATGGCCATCCTGCCTGGGGAGTGATTTCTTGCTTTCTGTCTCTGTCGCTGTCTGTCTCTCTGGTGAATGCACATGCCCAATAGCAAAAATCTCTCTTAATAAAAGTAACGTATCAAGGCTTTGTTCAATGTTCGCACATTGGTTTCTGAAGGAGAAAGCAAAGTGGGGTGAAGTAGCCAAACAGGGGAATCCTGCTCAAAGCATGGCCATCCTGCCTGGGGAGTGATTTCTTGCTTTCTGTCTCTGTCGCTGTCTGTCTCTCTGGTGAATGCACATGCCCAATAGCAAAAATCTCTCTTAATAAAACAAACAAACAAACAAACAAAACAAAACAGCAAATATACAATGAAGAGCCTGCTGGTCATGCTCTCTCTCACACAGCATGGTGGTTGCAGGTTGACTTCTGCAGAGCAGACTTAATCATATCAGTTCAATGTTTTCAATTACCATACTGCCCCAGAGGGAGAAATAAAAATTGTTCCCATTTTATCTATATGCAAACGACAGGACTATATTCACTCTTCTATTGTAATAAAAGTGAGTAAACAACAATTAAAAAAACCAATTTGATGATCATGGAAAATTCTCAAAATAAATAAAAGTAAATATTAAACTTGGGCTACAGCAGAACAATATTGTTTAAATGCACTTTTTACAGGAAAAACATTTTGTATTAAGGACTCGACCACACATTTAAAAAAATATTTAAACATAGACCATTGAAACAAAAGATAAAGTTGAAGGGTTAAGTAAATAGAGCTGCAGTGGAGTAGATAGTATCATTGCTTCTCCTTCAGCCATCCATTTTTGTAACTACCCCACTTTTCATTTCTGTATCTATTTTCCTCTCTCTTCACTTCCACGTGTACTCAACCATGCATGTACTTTCAGGAAAGCTAACTCTGTCCCTGAGACCAAACAAGTTATAATTGCTTTGGATCTGCCTAACCAAAGCAATCTTATACCCAGGGTATAGATATTAATTTGGGTGGGCTCAGGACTGGCTTTTATAGGGGGGGAAACATGCAGTCACACTATATCGCTGTGCTTAAAAGGACCTTGCACTTTGTTTAATGATCTATTGTTGATATCTCGAAGTTCTTAGCCATTTTATCTTTGAAGTCATGTTTTCTAGAGGAAGTTTGTTGAGACAATGAAGCACGTCTAGGAACATTAGCAATATCTTCTATTTCTGTGTTTGCTGCTGTCTTTGTTACCCAGTTATGTATAGCATGTGCAATGTCTATGAGCCATACACAGAATTCTGGAAGCCCCATGTTCCTTGGGAGTTCAACAAGACTCACGATTAATATAAATGTTTGACATCTATGATTGAACGAGGGCACTGACAACCCTGAGAAACTATGCTTTCCATTGGAACCAGAATTTGCTTACAACAGAAGAAATGCAGTGGAGTCCTAAGAAACAGAAACAGTCAAGGAACCCTATCATATTATTTCTTCCTCAGGTAATTTTTATTATTAGCTGACCACTTACATTGAAAATGATGACATAGAAAAAAAAAAGGGAAAGATACCCATACTTACTTTTTCTTTCAGTCTTTCTTCTTTTTTCAACATTATTGGGTCAATGGAAAAGTCGTGATGTATTTTTAGAGAAAAAAACCAACAACCTAATATTTATTGTAATTTTTAATTTACATATAATAGCTTTATATCTGTGTGGGCTATCGTGGTTTTCCAAATCATGTATATGATGTGTAATACTCAAATCCAGAGCATAAACATATCCACCTTACCAATATTTAATAATAACGTGTGTTGGGCACATTCAGTATTCATTCTACTGGATATTCGGATGTAATCATTACATTGTCATTAACCTTCTTTACTGTCTTATACAATTGTACAACCTATTGTACAATTGTTTACATACTCTCATAACCTCTACCAAATTTTCCTCTTCCCTTCTAGCACTCTTAAAAGGTAGCCGCCATTACACTCCCTTCTTATGTATAATTAGTGTTTTAGCTTTTGCTAAAGAGTGAGAACACACACATGCAGTATTTGTTAAATGAGGAATACATTATTCGTCTTTCAAAATCTGGCTTATTTCACTTAGCATTATTTCTTCCAGGTTCATTCATTTTGCCTCAAAGATAGGAGTTCGTCCTTTTTTATGGCTTTATGAGTATGCCAAAGACAGAGAGTGCTGGTGGAATACAAGCATATCAAGAAGTAAAATAAAAACTGTTGAGTCAGTTTTGTGCTGTTTCCCATTGAAATGTTATAAATGAAATACACATGCAAATACAAGCTATGAACTGTGTAATTTCGGTGATGTTTCATATGAGATAAATGTTCTTATATTTGCATTTAAAACTGGCATTGCACAATATGGAGATAAATGATAAACACACTTGTGAACAATTTAAAATTTTTATTTTAATTTGCTTAAAATGACACTAAATAGCAAATATAAAACACCATGACAAATCAAGAGAGAGACTACCAAAAAAAGGAAAAGCTTCACTTCATATTTTACCACATTTAATGACATTTTAAAACTGATTTTTGGAACAGAAAGATTTTCCCTTTCATTTTGCACCAAGTTGTACAGATTACATATCCAGCCTTGGGTTGGGGGACATGTAATCCGATTTGGACAAGGAAAATTGAGGATGATGTTTTATCAGAGCAACCAGGAAATGTTCTTTGCCTTCTGAGAGTTCCTAGAAAAGAGTAAATTTCTTGCTCCCTGAATATGTAGTAAATATATACCAAAAAATATTGAGGCCATATTGAGGTTTAACCTTTGAATGAAGGTGACAATATGGTTATCAGATTGGAGGGCCAGGAAAAACCAGGTCTTTCATGACATTGTTGGGTCATTGAATAAGACTAGTAAATACCTACTGACTGGAACAATGAATAAGCCAATACATCTTATTTAAAACAATTTGAGTACAGTATTTCTGTCATTTATTATCTGAAAAGAAGCCTACATTAAATTCATTTTTCCATAAACTTTATGAAAGACAGCTGTAGAAGAGTCAGAAAGCTCAGTATCCTTGGGACCAACAGTTAGTGTAATGGCTATGTTGCTGAACTCCCATGTAGCCGAACATAGTTCAAGTCCTGGACCTGGTGGCTTAAACTCCTGGACCCGGTGGCTTAAACTCATGCCGGGTGCGTGTGCATGCATGCCCAAGATCCTGAGAGGAGAAAAGAGGAGAAGGGATTGTGGTGTGTCCATACCCCCTTGGGGGTGATTTCTCACTTTCTGTCTCTCACTGTGTTTCTGGTGAGCGCATGCGCTCTATAGATAAAATAAAATAAAATAAAATAAAATAAAAGCTCTGCTCTATAGCAAAAATAAAATAAAATAAAATAAAATAAAATAAAATAAAATAAAATAAAATAAAATAAAATAAAATAAAATAAAGAAAAGAAAAAGAAAAAGAAATCTCAGTATCCATTGGCTTCCTAAAAACTATTTTCCAAAACTCAGCCAACCAAAGATCAATCAATATGACTAGTGTCTCCAAGTCCTTTGAGCTTAATATTACTTTCCTTTTAAAATTCAAAAAGTATTGCTGGAATCCCAATCTAAACAGTTTAGAGGGAAGATAATGCTCTCCCAAGTATTTCTCAAGATCTGAAGGACGTGTTTTATAATTAGGTTGTCAGGAAAGTCATGACCATGTTTCTGCTTTTCTATGCAAAAATGTGTCATGATTTCCTGGCAACCCAATACATTTCTCTCTCTGAATTACTGCTCCTGATTCTCTACACATCTCCTGCTCTCTTTATACTATATCTATTTGCTATCTCAGACTTTTCTAATTTTTTTTATTTGAAAATGTTGTATGTAATTAATTTTTAATTTCCCAAGTGCATGCCAATGTAAGACTATTAACATAATATGGTGATTAACAACGTTTTTTATAGATATGCAAGTATCAAAAGAGAGCAACACAAAAAGGAATACCTGTGATCTAGGTAGCTTTCACTTCCTAAATTGCATTGTCCAATCCCAGAGCAGGATTGCTGACCCAGGCCCACTCTATGTGACTGGGAATCTTCCCATTGCAGATATTAGCCTAAAATGTATTTTGACTCCACAAATCCCAATCTTAGCCACTCTTTCACTTCTCATTTCAATCCAGGAAGTAAAAAGTAGCAGTTAACAGTTGTTCAATACCTAAAGGAACCTACTATTCCACATTATTTATTTAGTCATTGGTTCATTCGAAAGAATGAAGCAGTTAAGCAGTTTATATCTAAAGAAAATTTAAAGAATTTTAAAGTTTCTTTTCTTTTTTGGGGGGGAGGTTTTCACTATAGGATACGTGTGCTCGCCAGATAGACTGAGAGAGACAGAGGGATAGAAAGTGAGAAATCATCCCTCAGGGAGGATGGCCACGCCGCAATCCCTTCTTCTCTTGGGATCTTGGGCACGCACGCACATGCTTCGGGCGGGAGTTTTAAGCCATGGGATCCGGGATGCAAACCACAGTCGACTACGTGGGAGTCCAGCCACATAGCCAAAGTTTATTTATTTTCTAAGAAAGAGAGAGGCAGACAACCCAACAGGGTCTTCAGCCATGACTCCTTCTTCCAACTCTCCCCCTCCACCAGTTCTGCTCCAGCTAGTCTGCATGTTCCAGGAGACCTGGTAAGCGAACCCAGAGCCTTCCCACATAGCCTCTTACATGGTGTTGCAGCGCAGCTGAGTCAAAGCGGTTTATATTTTATTGTTTAATTTTGTCGTTCAAAAGTAGTATTTTATCTACTCCTGCCTTCTTGTGGTCTAGCTAATGGATTAGTTACTTTCTCCAAGTCATAATTACCACAGTTACTTTCTCCATACCTTCTCACCAAGAAGGTCTATTTCTATTTAGATCTTTAAATATAACATTCAAACACACATATGCACACACACATTTTGGATTTCTAATTAGATTTTTTGTCAGAGTTAATAGTAGAATTCTTTGTCAGAGTTCATGTTCAAAACACCTCTGCTTTTATAGTCTTCTGTGACTGCACGTAAGTTGTGTTTGTTTTGCTTTGTTTTGTTTTGTTTTTCTCTCCAAACCTATTTGAAAACTCTGCTTTGGCAATGTGATCCAAAGAAATTATTTCTTCCCTTTCTTAATAAATTATAAGAATAAAGGCTCTTTTTATCAAATAGAAAGAACTTAGGAAAATTTAAGGCATCAGGACTATTTTTATTTTCCTTATAAATGATGTGAAGGTGAATATATTATATTCTTGGTGTTAATAATTATAGAATACAGTTTTAAGTTTGTAGTTGTAGAAATGCTAGAAAGAGGATAAACATTTAACTAGAAAAAAGCAGAAATATTATCTTTATTAGCAGAATACAGACAGCATAAGAAGGCATTATAAACAAAAATCTCTTGAAAAGATGATAAAAATCAAGCACATCAGCTATAACAACTACCAGGCAAAAACTCATGCAGGATGGAAACTTCAATCCAAATCTGGGCTATGTTCATTTTACTATTATTTGCTAAGAGTGAAAAAAATTGGGGAAAATAAATCGTATCCATAAGTGAATGATGACCTAAACTACAGTATTACACCCACAGTATAAAATAAAATTCAGTTAAAAATTTGGTATATTTCATGTCCTATGCATTCAGACATGAAACATTTTTCAAAGTATTAAATTTAAAAATCAAATTACAAAATGACAAGGGCAAGTTTGTTCAAAACAAAGTTGTATATATCATAAATATTTTATCATATATAAAAAAATTCATAGGTAACATATAGGCAGAATTCTGAGATGACACATTCCATTTGGATGAGAGTGTAATCTGTACTGATGGGATTAGAACTAAGTGGGACTCAAGGGGGCTTTCACTAAATGAATACTGTTTTTATTCATTTACGGTGAGAATTTTTATATCATATTCAACATAATATAATTTTGAAATTCAAAAAATAGAAGCAACAATAACTATTATTACACATATTGGGAGACTTATTACTATGAAATGCTATTTCTTTTCCAAAAAAGTTACAAATTAGTACAATACCAATCAAAATAGTGACACTGTTTTGTTTGTTTGTTTTACATTTAGGTTGTTTCTATTGTTTCACTGTTAAAATGCCTGCAATTTGTTCTCTTTGACCCTTGATTCTGCAGAGAGGACTTGGTGGAGTATTTTTCAACATGGACTCTGAAGCATAACATCACCCTCATAGGAAATTATCCTTTGATGATCTAATTGCCATTTCCTGTGTGATTAAATGGAGGGTGTGATTTTCGGAAGATAAAAAGTACCTATTGTTAGAGGCAGAACACTGTTCTTGAGGGTGCCGGAGGCATCTTTACCTTTGTAGTACACATTCTATGCATTTCATCTGTAGATGGCTTGCAGTTTTGAATTCTATCTTTATTGTTCTAAAAAAAATCAGTATGTATATTCTCTCTTCCCACATCAATTTTTAATCACTTGCTTTATTAAGAGACAAAAGGATAGATTTTATCCCCCTGATTGTTTTCCTGGATATAAAGCAATAAAATATGCTTCTCTCGCTTAGAACGTCTAAGAAATATAGGCAAAAAATATTTGGATGGAAAAGAAACTTAGGGAACAAGAAATGGCTCTTTACTTGCTATTAAGGGAGGAGAATGACTGCTTGACTGAATATATGGAAAGAACCCATCATCCACAGAGTTATCACATCTGGGGAATGGACCATTGCATTAAGAACAGGCACGGACAGAGATGCAGAACAACTGGGTCTCATACATTGCTGGCAGAAATGTAAGATGGTACAGATACTCTGGAAAATAATTTTATGGTTTCTTAAAAAGGTATACCTTTACTATAAGACTCAGCAATCACGCTCTTGGGTATTTATCTTAGAGAAGAAGAAATACATGGTCACATAAAAACCTGCATTCAAATATTCAAAGAAACTTTCTATGTAATAGGCAAAAAGTGGAAACATGGCTAGCACTAAAAGTAATAAAATGCTTCACGATGCTGACACCATACAGGAAAATCCCATGTTTGTGACCTGAGGTCTCTCTGTTCACACCAGTCACATGCATATGCTGTCATCTTGCCTGGTGGAGACTGGGATAGGAGCGTGGTGTGAAGGTCCTGTTAGGGGTTCTTCTCTCTCTTTCTTTCTCTCTCTCTCTTTCTCTCTCCCTTTCTCACAGGAAAACATTTTTAAAATGAAAACAGCTTAAATAACTTTAATGGATGGATTGGTAAATAAATTATAATATGTCTACAAAAAAGAATACCATTCAGCAATAAAAAGGAACAAATTACTGATACACATAAAACTTTGCTGGATCTCAAGGTCATTATAGAATGAAAAATCTGATCTTTCACATCTTACATATAATAACTATAAATGTGATTGCTTAATTTTGAAAATGGTTTTGTTTTGTTTTATGTTTGTCTTTGAAGAAATAAGATATGGACTACTTTAGGGAAGAATATTAAATAAGTCTTCAAAGTCATAAATTAATTGGAAGAAAATGTCCTAGAAGTGAAAATAAATCTCTCAAGAGTCTACAACAAAAATTAAACAAAGACAAAGATGTATGTGATTATAAATAAATAGGTGATTAATTTCTCCATTTCATCAAACTATATCCACAGATAAGGAAAATGATCGTTTCCAATGCTTTCCCCAAACAGTAGGTCACAAAATGAACTAAAGTGACTGATTCTCACCTCAGCTATTATAATTCATGAGATAGTTGATATCAAGAACCTTTTTTTTTTCTTTTTTGTCTGATCATGGTTCCAACTTTCTACTTCAGTCTGAATGATCTTGCAAATACAGATTTCATCATTTCATTGCCTGGATATTTTTTTCTCTCTAGCCCTTGCTTACCTTTTTGCAGAACTATTTCTCATCGCTTAGAAAATTTTAATTTATTGGTTCATTTAGGAAGCTTCTCCTGCCACATTTTCCTCTCTGATAACTTTTCCCTTATCTATTCACACAATATCCCAATATTTCCTCAGTTGACACTGTGTATTATTACACTTTTCAGTTTACAAGTTTATTTCTTTCATTAAATTGTCGATTTCATAAAGATGAGGTACTGTATACTTTTCCAAGAGAGATTTTTACTATAGGGTGCTCATGCTGGTTGGAAAGACAGAGAGAGACAAAAAAAGTGAGAAATCAACCCCCTCCCAGGGGGAATGGCTGCATCACAATCCCTTCTATATTCTCTCCTTGGGATTTTGGGAATGTATGCACACGTGCCTTATTCTCTCCTTGGGATTTTGGGAATGTATGCACACGTGCCTAGCATGAGTTTTAAGCTATAGGGTCCAGGACTCAAACTATGGTTGACTACATGGGAGCCCAGGGACTTAACCATTAGACCATCTGCTGGTCCTGAGGTAATTTACATTTTTGTTCAGTACTGAATTCCTAGGATTTTGCATGAATCTGATTTATTATAGGCATTTAATAATTACTTGTTAAATAAGTAGAAAACTTATTTAAACACTCTTTTCTCTGGTTTATTAGCTGAGAAATACAATTTTGAAGTAATTAGAAGATGCAAAACTTAACTAGACTAAAAGAAGAAAATATTTATATGTTAATTTTCCATCTTGTCAAGTATTTTCTATTTGTTCTCTCTTCTTTTTTCCTTCTTACTTGCTTTTTTATATTAATTTTTTTATGATTCCATTTTATCTACTTTGTTGATTTACTAAATGCAACACATTGCTTCATTTGCTTTTGGGTTTATAAGAATTCAGAAGAAGGTGAGATATTAGCTGAGCCTTTTGGGATAGGTAAGATTTTGATGAGTAAAGAAGAGACAGGCATGTTTAGTGGAAAGTAATGTGAAAACAAAATAAAACTTTTTTTCTCTATGAAAGAGATATAGAGAACAAGAACGAAAGAAAGAAAAAGGAAGAAATCTCAATAGGTAATTTTGACAGTGTGTCACTGGGCTGCAGTCCTCTTGCTCCAGCCTCTCGATTAGCTAGGTGTTATGGTTTGCATGATGGTTTGTTCCCAAAGCTCATGTTTTGGAACTAGATGTTGGGAGGTGGTGAGGTCTCATGGCTGGTGAGTGGATCATGGCTCTTGCATCATGGAGGCAATGCTGTCATGAATAGATTAATAATGTCTCTGAAGACCAAGTAAGTTTTGTTTTTTGTGAGAAAGGGTTAGTTCTTGCAAAAGCTGATTGGAGCAGACGAGAAAGTGCTGCTTGCCGCTTTCTATTCCATTGGCCATGTTGTAGTCTAGCCTGCTGCCAGACTCCAGCCTTCCTGCTTTCCAGCCATCAGGATTGTGAGTTAATAAACCCTTATTTCTTTAGAATTTACCCAGTCTCTGGTATTTCTATTAACAACACTAAAACAAAGTTATTAGGATTACAGGCACTCAGCTGTGCCTGGCATATTCAGGGTGGCCCCGATCCAAATTGCAGCCTCCAGCTTCCCAAGTGGTGATACAATCTGTGCACCACTGTGTCTGGGCTCAGAGCACTTTTGGGCGTAGAACAATGTGACTAGATACGTTAGAATGTCTTTATGAGAGTGATGAGAAATTCAGCTAGAAAAGAAGGTGAACATTGGATTAGAGAGTATGTTTTAAAATAGGCTAAGGAATATACTTTAATACATATCCAGTGAAGAATCTGAAAAATAAAATTATTGAAATGTAACTTTTTGAAATTTAATTTGACAGCTATTGCATATTGGACTAGAGGAGAAAAAGAATAGAGGCAGAAAAAAAAAAACCTTAGAATTTGAGACTTGGTAAAGATTGCAAAGATTACATAGTTTAAGTTTCATTTAGGGATAAAGAAACAGAATTCAAGAAAAATCATAGAGCTTGTGAAATGTATTTTCAGAAGAACCCAGGTCTCCTTTCTGATCTAGTGCTCTATCTACAGCTCCGTTCTATTGCCAACAGGCCACAGTGCTGGTCCAGCAGGTGGCAGACAAGACAAAATGGTTAAGGCGTTGTACTGCCACATGGCCGACCATAGTTAGAGCTCCCCACCTTGAGGCTTGCTTTCTCATTTCCCCTCTCTCTCTATGTCTCTCTCTGGTGAGTGTGCATGCCCTGTAGAGAACTTAAAAATAATAATGACAAATAAAATTAAGTACATCTTTTTTTAAAAAAAGGGCACAGTGTCAAGCTAGACATAAGATGGTAAGACTCTGCAAGAAGGTAATAACCATAGAGTGGAAGAAAAAACACCTAAGTGAGAGAGGAAAACATAACAGCATTTTTGGAAGACGAATTATGTATATAAGTTAATCACAGAAGGCCTCCCTTAGATAACAAACTTGAACAGAATTTCAATGTTAATGAGGAGGAGTCATGTGAAATCTGGAGGGAGAAAGGTCCAAGCCAGACATTCATCAGGTCCAAATTCCTGATTCACAAATGAGCAAAAGGCCTGTAATATTGTCTAGTGGATAAGGAAGGGTAAAGGGATGCAAGATGAGGTCCTTAGTCAGAGATCAGCTCACGGAGGGTTTTGTGGGACCATGTTGGCCATATTAAAGAGTTTGGAGTTAAATGTAATGGGAAGACACTGGGAAGTTTTGACCAGGGTTATGGATGAAAGATGAACTTTGAAGAAAAATCATTTTAATTGTCTGTGGAGCATCCATTATGTGGAGACCAAGACTGGAAGGAAAAACCATTAGTCTATACTATACTGCAACAATCCAGACAAAGAATAATCAAGCTTATACTAATGTAATAGTGGCAGAGCTGACAAGAAACGCTTCTAGATACATCCTGTAATTAGCACAACTGAATGACTAGTGTGCCATTTACCATTCACTGAAATAAGTATGGTATGGATGGTGAGGAAGAAACAGTTCTATATATATATATATATATAATTTTTTTAATTTGCTAGAGGATATGTACATGCACCAGAGAGAGAAGAGAGAAAGAGAGGAACAGAGAGAGAGAGAGAGAGAGGGAGAGAGACAGAGAAAGAGATACCTGTCATAATTTTCAAGCAGTTTTTTTAATTCAATCATTTGGCCATGTAGGATCCAACTACCTTAACTACCACACCACAAGCTGGCCCAGTCATGGTAGTTTTGAGAGGACAATTTTTTTTTTTAGAAAACTTATTTATTTCTTCCATGAGTGAAAGAGATAGAAAGACAGCACTTCTAATGGGATTTCAACACTGCAATCCACCCTCGTCCTTAAACCTGCCCTGGATCACAGTCACATGCATGCCTGGTGTATTCAGGGATGTCTCTGGCCTTGAACCAAGGAAACTTCCCTTGTGAGATTGCCTGATAAAATATTGCATTTTACCATTGTGCCACTATCTGGGAATAGAGATTTGGTAAGACAATTCTTAATCTGTAACATTGGAGACTACATGTGTATAGGAATCTGATTTTTTTTTTTTTTTTTTTTTTTTTTTTAGGATTTAGGAAGGTTATATGATTCATATAACATCCCTAACCTGGTCCAGAATAATATTTTTTAATCTCTTCATCAAGCACATTAGAAATCTCTCCAGCATAAATATTCATCCTTAAATGGGATAAATTAAAGGAAAAATAGCTTGAATAAGTTCAAGTTGCTCTCTACCTGAAAGGACTTCAGAGAAAAGATTTTTGGATTTCAGAATTGCAGATAAGGGTATAGAATCATATTTAATCTGCAAGGATACTATTAGAGAGAGCAGGTAAGTAACGTGTGTGATGTGTTTCCCAACGTTTAAAAATTATGATACACTAAAGGAAAAATGCTGTTTTATTAGTCCCTTCATCTCTTTGGGTGGAAACTGATTGATATCTATACACGCTATAGTCGTACACTTGTCTAAAAACCTAGATAAAGACAAATGGTAAGATTCCCAACTAAATCACTAGAAGACTGTTGGTACCATTTTCTGAAATAAAGGAGCCTGGAGACAAGAATTATCTAACTGTGAAACTATGGTGCCTTTTGTTTAGATCCCTGTAGGAGTTAACAATTTTATTTTATTTTTTCGTTGAAGGGCCGGATAATAAATATTTTAGACTTTGCAGGACATACAGTCTCTGTAGCAACTACTCAACTCTGCCACAATAGTGCAAAAGGATCCATTGACAGTAGCTCAAGAAATGAGCATGGCTGTGATCCAATAAAATGTCATGAACACCAATTTGAATATATAATTTTCATGTCACAAAATATTATTTTGATTTTTTTCAACCATTAAAGTGTACCACACAAAAACAAGTAGTGGGTCTGGTATAGCTGGTAGGTTTGCTAATTCCTAGACTGGAGTGTCAAATTGATCCCTTCATACAAAGAACATTCATACTCCAAGGCCTGGAGATAGAGTCTGATCAGAGGTAGGAAGACTATGAAAACATGGATCTAAAAGGGAGAGAGGACAGAAAGGAAGATAGTGAAGGGGAAAGATTTGCAATTACATATTGTTTTCTCCATAAAGTAGACAGAATGTTAAAATGAGGTGTCTATGGCACCATATCTTTCTATCACTTTTCAGACGTCAAGCTCTGCTCTAAGAAAAAACTATCTTATATACTCCAGATATCTGCCAGTCTACCCTATATGCTCTGAGGACCAACTATAATAGTTTGCTTCATCTTTCCTTCCTTCCTGCAAACAATAGCTACAAAATCAACTAGCAATAGTTTGTGTGTGTGTATGTTTATGTGCAGGAATCTAAATTCTCAAAGTCTGAAAGGATCTTTTTCTTTCCCAGAGGATCTAGGTAGTCAACAGCATGATATCACGTGGGGGCTTTGTTGTTGTTGTTTGTTTTTGTGAGCGATCAAAGTAAAATTTTCTTTTAACATTAATTTAAATGTTTCTCATTATATAATCCCTTAATTTCCATATAGTCTTTTATTCCCTGCTATTTTTCTTGTGTGTGTTTCTCACCCTAAAGGAAAGCCAAAAGAAAGCCAAAGGAGGAAAAAAAAAATTACTTGAAGAAAAAAGATTTGAAGTGTTGTATCTAGTAGGTGGTAGAGATTAGAATGAATAGATCACAATGAACAAATCTTCTCTTCTTATCCCCCACCCCCTGCCACATCTCACAGTAAATCTAGCACATTAATATAAAGATGGAATGACCTTTAGGTTTAATGGGACAACGTATTTAGGTTTGTGAAATAAACAGGTATGCTTATGGGTCTAGATAGTTTTTAAAACTATTACAGTTTTAAGAAATACTGTAAAATTATTTAAAATTTGTGTGTGCTATGTGATATTTCTGGTTTCCTTTCACACTTTAAAACTCTCATTGAGAATAAAACAGTTTTCTACACTAAACTGTAACATGATTTGGCATTTATATATCCTGTAGGAGAGAGTGAGATACTACCTTCTTTAAATTGTGATTTCCAAGAGGATTTCTGGATTTAGTAAAACCTCAGAAACCAAAAATAAATAAATAAATAAATAAAGATATTGAAATGCCTTTGCCAAGGTTGAGATACATTTCTATTTTTATTCAACACCATATGAAGGTACAATTTCTAATTCAAGGACTTCTCTCTTCTGTGTTTCATCACTCTGACATTTTCCACAGGCATGTTTTTCTTAGTTTACTAAGTGTATTTTTGCTAATTTTCCTTAATATGATGAGAGTAAAAAATTGCTATCTATTAAAAAATTTAAGTTAAGGTTAACTTTGGTGATCTTGCACATTGTCGAAGGTACATGTACTATTTTCAAAGATCTTTGTACTCTTGGCTTGAAAAAAATAAGTAATCTAAATAAAATTTCAAGGAGGAAAATTCAGAAAACATTTGTTACATCATAGATTGAAGTAGAACTCCTCCACATGCAGTATTAAATAGAACTTTCCAACATGCCAAGTGATTTCCATTGTCCTGCCCTCCATATGTAGCTGAATAAAGAACAGTTTGGTCAAAGGTTCAATTTTATCATCTGTAACATACTGAAGGATTTTTAAAATATTTTTTTCTAAGGGCTCAATTTATTTAATTATTTTGTGTTATTTTGTACATGCTAATTCAACTCTCAGTTAAAGTGATTCATCCCTCCATGAATTCAAGCATGAGGTCAAATTATGTCTTTTCATGATTATTTTGTTTTTATAGGTTATTTCATTCAAAGATCACTTACTTGGCTTCAAACATAAAACATAGTTGCAGGTACACAATTACTGTGAAAACAAGCTTTCAAAAATATTTGATTGCACAAGTTCATGAGAAAGCAAATAGGTGTTCTGTTTCATTTATATTGGTTTGTGTTTGCTTTTTATTTTCCCAAATTATGCCAAAAATATTTTCTGATGACATTTCAATTAGTGTCATTTCTGATACTTAAGGCATCTTGATAATATCTGTGGTCCACCAATCTTACTTTGCCCTATTTTTTTTCCATGAAACTTAAGTAAGAGGAATTCTTACATTGCGTGTAACATATACTCTACCCTGTGAAAGACTCATTGAAGGATGGTGCTTAAGCTAACTGCTTTGAAAGTTTAGAAGAAAGTAATTAGAAACTGATATGAGCAAAACTAACAATATCTGGCTAATAAATTAGGATTAAAATAACCAGATAGATCTATGTTCATTTGCAGAACATAATCTCCTAACATTTGCAAAAGCATCCAAGCTCTGTTCTTGGATTTAGTGGCATGTCTGCATTTTACAACTTATTTCGAATGGCGTGCTGGTTATATCCTTTTCCCCATATGATTAAATTAAAAAACAAAATACAGTCTTGATAACAACCCTATTATGCCTACATATCCCATAATGCTGAAAGGAGACATAGAAGTAAAAGTTACAAGGAGTGTTTTCTCTGTCGCACCATGAAATCTGTCCTACTTGCAAATGAAAAGGCTCCTGTAGAACCCTTTCTTGCCATCAAGAATCCAAATTAGCAACAGCTTGCAATGATAATCAGTTCATTTCAGTGTACTCAAAATGGGCTCATTATTATTAATTTTTGCCAACTCCCAAGCAATTCATGAACCATTTTTAGATTTTCAAAAAGCAGTTCATGAATCAGACAAAAAAAAAATTTAAAAGGAACCCATCCCACAATGAGATGATGACTCAGAGTCCTTTGCTGTAGCTGTGTCAACTGCCGAGCATCTGAAATCTGATGAGGATGGGGTTGATGGAGAAAAGGCCATGATGAGCATGAAACAATGTGTTGAATTTACATGTTAAAACTTCTTGTTGGTTTTGGCAATTTTGCTGAGGATTATTGAGAAATCCATAACATCTGGATGGGGGGAGAAGCTCCACTAAAATGATGAAGTTTATATTGGTCGACAAGACTATAAATGGAAAAGAAAGTAGTTTCTTAACACAGCTGTTTCCAATTTTGTTAACATTTTAGGCCAAATTCACTTGAAAAAAAAAGTATGTTTGAGACATACTCTACAAGTCTGACTTAATGTACACATACTGAAGACATTCTTGACTCTAACATTTTGGAAGAGTGGACAAACGAGCCATTGGCCCTACGTCTAGGACCTAACCTGTCTTTGAAACGTGTGTTAGTGGAAGGCATTTAACCAAGAAATCTAGATTTTGAGGTGAAGTAATCCCTTTACGTTAAAGTGTTTTTAAGTGAAATAAAACCATCACGCTCCTGGCACTATCATGTGTTACAGTACATGGCAGTTCTTTTGTGTCTCAGAAAACAATTTAACTTAATGGATACATCACTGAGTGAGTCTTAAAAGAACTAGACTTCTTTCCTCTGACTGTATAAGTTGTTACTCATCATCTCTTCTTCCTTATTTTCTTCTTCTGTAAAATGTTAAATGATGTTACTCATCCTCTATTCTTTCTTTGTTTTCTTCTTCTGTAAGATGGTAATTATGCAAGAAGACAAAGAAAATACATGCACACATATTTCTCATGCTTTTTGAATAAATCAAATATATTAATGTACATGGATGATATACACATAAACATGCGCATGTACACACATGCGGACAGACACGCTCATTTAAATCAATGTCACTTTGGCTTACAAGTTCTCATTTTCCAGTGATTCCTTTCTGATGTCTCCTTTTCTTAATATTTTACAAGGTTAACAGGCAAACAGTTGCAAATTCCTTACTCCTTTTTTTCCTTGCCTCCTCTGGAAAGGCCTCCTTTCTTTTTCCCTTTGGCTTTCCTTGAACTGCAGTGTCAATCACCTTTCTGATCTCTCGCACAAAGAATAAAAGTGACATAAGAATCTCGAAAATAAACAGGCTCCACTTCTGTTCCCCTTTTATGGACCTTTGAAGTCATTATGCAGCTGAGTGAAATGGGAACAGCATCTTTGTAAAATGTTCTGTTAGCTTGTTGATGCTTTCTGGCTAGAGATGAGTCTTAAATATTGATGACAATCACAATTTACTTCCTATGCTTTTATTTTCAGAATTCAAGATTTGGTAAAGGCATGAACATACCAGTATCAAATAGATTTGTTAATTCTCCTTGACATAAGTAAAGTCTGGGATGGCAAGATGTTTTAAAGATCATCAACAATATGATCAATACAGATTGCCAAAATCAATTCTGGAGTCTGACTCTGCCTGCTGTGAGCGGTTGTCACAATGTTCTTTGAGAAAATTGGCAAGAAATGATAAGGATTCTGTCAACAGACACCCATCAATAGAAAATAATCCCCCTGCAGACATATCACACTACTGTTGCCTTTTCTTTGCAAACATCTCATAAATAAGAAAATCCTGGTTGAACTTTGTGATTAACAGAGTTAATAAGATTTTACTTGGGATCTTTATTTGTTTTGAATAGATCAAAACATGAAATGGAATACTTTCCTCAATGTATAAGGTATTTCAGAACTCAGAAGCAGTACCTACTGTACGGAAGTTCTTCAAAGCCTTTAGAGGAAAGTTTCAGTCAGTGATACCCCTTCTGTAAGTACAAAATTTGACACTTGGGTAGCTTGTTGATGAATTTTGAAGGTTAGTTTTCTTTTCACTTTTTTAAAGGTTTTTGCCACAGAGTATGTGTACTCACCGGAAAGGAGAGAAACAGAGAATGTCAGTGAGAGGGAAAGTGGGAAATCTCCTCCCCTCCAGGGGAGGATGGCCAAACCACACACAATCCCTTCTTCTCCACTCTCCTCCTGAGATTTCGGGCATGCACGTACACATTCGGCATAATTTTCAAGACATCAAGTCAGGACTCACAATAGAGTCGGCCATGTGGGAGTCTAGCACCTTAACCACTATGCCACCTGCTGGCCCTGAGGGTCAGTCTTATTTTTATTTCACAAGTTTACTGTTTCTAAGAAGTTGGGTATTTGGTTGACTATATTGGCTTTATAATTTTCCTTACTTTTTCACCTAGAACCCAAGAATGCTAGGAACTCATGGATTTTCATGGATGATCTTCAGGATATCTATGAATTCCCTAAAGTTGAATAAAAATATTTCTTTGCATGTACTTATATATATCATTGATAGAGACAGTAACCCTAATTATTGTCTGATTTACTAAGGAGTAGTAAGTCTTTTCTTTTCTTTTCCTTTTTTTTTTTTTTTTTAAGGTTTTTGCCTTAAGACATGTTGACTCACCAGAGAGAGACAGAGGGAAAGTGAGAAATCATCCCCCAGGAAAGATGGCCATTTCACAATCCCTTATTCTCCAGCCTCCTCTCAGGAATCTTGGCACACATTCACATGTGCCCCGCATGATCTTCAAGCTGTTTAGAACAGGACTAGAACTGTGGTCTGCCATGTGGGAGTCCAGCACTCCAACCACTGCACCACCTACTGGCCTCTGAAAGTTCTTTTAAAAGGAATGCTGAAAAAAAGAAGGAAAAATGTGACCTACAACAAAATTAATTGCTTAAAATTGCTTAACCGTACTTAGGCATGAGTTTAAAAAGTCTACCAAATGCCTTTGATGTGCCATCAGAGAACCATAATTTAAAAAATAGTAAAAGTTCCATCCTTAAAGATCTTACACTCAAATGACAGGAAAACAACAACGACAAAGTATGTCAAGTTTTAGCTGATATAGACCTAGCTCCTTACCCTCTAATATTTTATTTTAGCAAATATTTTCCAATGTCCTCTAACATTTCTATTACAACAAGATCTATGTTTTTTCTTTCTTTCTTTCCTTTTTTTTTTTAAAGCATCATCCCTTATTCCAGTCACAATGGACATTAGAGTCAAACTATTCTTTGTAATAATGTAACGTAAATAGCATTTGTTTAGCAGTATCCCTGGTCTTTACCTACTAAATAGCAGTAGTGCTTCCCATCCCAAGTTGTGACAACCAAATATATCTCCAGAAATTGACAAATGTCCCCTGGAGCAAGGTTATGTCAATTGAGAACCACTATGATGTACACATCTCTGAAGAGTTCAAGCCAGTGTCAAGGCGTGGGGTGATGAATGCACATTTTCCACTGTATGAAGAAGAACTTCACATTCTCTTAGAATTCAGTCTCAAGAACCAAATTTGGAATTCATTAGTCTGCAAAGTTTCTACTAAAAAACAGTACCTTTCCATGAAGGAAGTTTTCCCTCTTCTTCTTCCTTAACTTGTTTGTTCACTTATCTTTTGCTTTGCTTTACTTTCACAACTAAGATAATAGAAATGACCAATGTCATAAACCTTCTCTTAAGCAAAATTGTGTTTTTAATAATGAAATCCATCTGTTGAAACTAATATTGGAGATACTTATGTTTAGGAAGAATTTATAAGGAGTATCTAGACATATAAGAATAATAGCTAAATGAGGAAAACTTAAAAAAATATAGAAATATACTCAGTTGTTGATACTGCTTTTTCATTGAGGATCAAAAATTTCTAGTTATTTTAGCCCCTTTAGATTCTCCATTACTCTCATGCCTGTAATGGAAACATTTCAACTCCAGTTCTATTTTAAAAAGGGGGGAGAGATTAAAATGAACAGAGGAAAATGAGAAGAACAAAATTAATTAGAAAAGATACAGGCAAAGAATAGGAAGAAGGAGGCAAACAGAACAGAAGAAAAAATAGATCCAAAAGGAAAATAAAGTCACCAAGAAGACTCATGGAACACATAATCTGTGTTCATTCTGATGTTTTTATCTTGGGGTTGCATTCTCTGTTGAACACAATTTCCATCATTTACTGTATTTTCTCCATCAGCTCTGCTATGCTCCTAATTTCTGAATGCACTGTAGAGTTCTCATGCAATGTGTATAACCACTATCCCATTCATGCTCACAGCAATATTATGCTGAAGTAGATCTTCCCATTTGCAATTGTACAACAGGGAGAATAAACAAGTAACTGTCCAGGTTTCTTGATGTTGTCTCATACTTCTGGTCATTCCATGCAGAACCCAAGCTGTATGGAAGGTGATGGCATATAAAATCCAAGCTGGAAACGTGCTCTAATACATCTTTTCTATTTCAGTTATTTAATCCTCTATAGAATCTAATTTAAGGCATCCAAGACCTCTGGACTTGGATTCAGAGTTGAATACTACTTAATCATTAATTTCCATTTGTGAAAATCTTCACTAAAAATCATGAGAAAAAAAGTCCTATGAATAAAGATAATCAAAGAAATTAATCAAAGAAATATTATTTATAATGGAACAAAATTAGGAAAAAAATATACACTTGCAGCTCTAAGGGATTGGACAAGAAAACAGTGGTAAGCACACATAGTGCAGCCAGAGAGATATTTATGAAGGCATAAAAACTAAGCAATATAGGGACCAGCAGTTAGCGTAATGATTATGTCACTGGACTCCCATGTAGTTGACCGCGGTTCGAGTCCTGGATCCGGCGGCTTAAACTCACACCAGGCGCGTGTGCGTGCGTGCCCAAGATCCCGAGAGGAGAATGGAGGAGAAAGGATTGCGGCGTGGCCATCCCCCCTGGGGGGTGATTTCTCACTTTCTGTCTTTCTGTCTCTCTCTATCTGTCTGGCGAGCACACACGCCCTATAGCAAAAACCTCTCCAAAAAAAAAAAAAAAGAAAAAAAAAAAGCAATATAATTCAATTGAATAAAGCAAGATAGCTTATAACACAGTATAATAAAATGTATATAAATCTAAGCATTGTTTAAAATAAGATTAAAATGGTGGTGGCCTAAACTTCAGCTTAGGTTAGGGTACAATTGGCACACTTTCTTCTTTCAAGTTTTCTTTTCATTTCTTTTTTCGAGAGGTTTTTGCTAGAGGATACAGGCGCTCTCCAGAGAGACAGAAAGCAAGAAATCACTTCCCCAGGGGGATGGCCATGCTGAAATCCCTTTAATCTCCTCTTGGGATTTTGGGCATGCACACACATGTGCCTGGTGTGAGTTTTTAAGTCATCAGGTTCAGGATTCAAACCACTGTTGACTACATGGGAGTCCAGTGGTGTAAACATTAAGCTATCCAATGGTGGTCCCTTCTTTCAAGTTTTCTATATTATCAAGGCTTTGCAAGCCAAAGTAAATCAAAGTAAGGTGTTGCATACTTCAAAACAGCTTGAAGAAAGGTTTTTGAATGTACTCACCACAAAGAAAGGTAAATGTTTGCGATAATGGATATGTTGACTACTACCCTGATTCGACCATTAAGAGTACAGAAACAGGGAAACAGCAGTTAGCGTAATGGGTATGTTGCTGGACTCCCACATAGTCGACCGCAGTTCACGTCCCAGACCCGGTGGCTTAAAACTCACGCCGGGCGCGTGTGCGTGCGTGCCCAAGATCCCCAGAGGAGAATGGAGGAGAAGGGATTGCAGCATGACCATTCCCCCGGGGGGTTCTGGCTGTCTGTCTCCATGTCTCTGACTGTCTGGCGAGCACACGTGCCCTATAGTGAAAATCTCTCCAAAAAAAAAAAAGGAGTACAGAAACATCAAATAGCCTACAAATATATACAATTTTGATGTGTCAATTAAATTTTAAAACTTTCAAATCTAAAAAAGTAAGACTAACTAATGGGTCAGTGAAGAAAGTTAACTAATGGGTCAGTGAAGAAAGTTAATTTTTAGAGTTTAGAATATCAACTGTAGGAAAAAAAAAAAAAACCCAACAGCCTAATACAAGTTCTTAAAATAAGCTAGGTGAAGGAATGAGAATAAAAGCTATATAGAATCAAAAATTTGCTCAAGGCGAGGGCATTTAGAGGCATGGTGGTTAAGGTGGTTGGATTCCACATGACTGACTAGTGGTCTGAGTCCTAGACCTGGCAGCTTGAAAAATACACTGGGCATCCCGAAAAGAGGGTGAGATGTGAGATGGAGAAGGGATGGCAGTGTGGCCATTTCTCCTTGGATGGTATTTTCTCTCTCTTTCTGTCCCCATCCATCCCAACCACGAGAGCATGTACCCTCTGGCAAATTTCAAAAAAATGTAAAAGTTCAAATATTTTAAATGAGGTTAATAGATTCTGAGAAGGATAATAGTTCAACTGAGAATAGGGATAAAAATAAGTGTCTTTCAGAGTAAAAAAAATGTATATTTTACTTCAATATGTTTTGTTTTATTCAAATCTATTGTATTACTAGATACTGAGTATCTTATTCTTTAAGTGAACAGAGAAGAGGATAAAGTAAAAGAGATCATTAAAATGTGTCATTTTTCTTTTTCTCCCTCACTCGGTTTGGTTCTTGCTATTGACTTCACCTCTGGAGAGATCCACATCGCAAGGATGACATTAAAATTTTATTAGTGGATGTTAAATAAATTAATATTTATGAAGTTCCTAAAAATAATATGACACAAAATAAGCACTATTAATCATATGTTATGTGAATACTTTGAGTCGCTTGACATATTACATAACAGTTCTATAACGAACAACCCAGTGATCCCCCAACAAAACTTGTAAACTTTGCACTTTTCTAATGTTTATGATCAACCACAAAAAAATTTAAAAGGTGCAAAGCAAGTAAACTTTTGAACAGGAAAAAAAGGAAAATGGGTATATTTCAATTTGAATTTTAAAAATGAACAGGCATATCTTAAAACTATGATCAATTACCAGTTTAATAATTACAAAGAATATGCGTAGCTATTTGTTTTCTGTTCAGTAAAAATATATATAGTTACCATGGCAACTATAAAATCTCATAGCATGTGTGCTACCTCTACAACCACTTTCTAAATAAAGACAGGAGTAATGTATCACCTGCGTTTTTTGAAATGCCTTAAAATACAAACATTGCTGGCATACATAGTTACCATTTTGGACTCCCTAAGGTGTCTGACATTATAAACCTTAAATTGTATCAGTTTTTGCATTTTAGATATATTCTGAATACATAACCATGTCTATCAAATCTGATTATTAGAAAAT
>NW_006160213.1:770420-792772 GCF_000334495.1 Tupaia belangeri chinensis
CCCCAACCCCCATAAAAAAAAACCCCCCCAAAAAAAAAAAAAAAGAAAAAAAAAAAGCAATATAATTCAATTGAATAAAGCAAGATAGCTTATAACACAGTATAATAAAATGTATATAAATCTAAGCATTGTTTAAAATAAGATTAAAATGGTGGTGGCCTAAACTTCAGCTTAGGTTAGGGTACAATTGGCACACTTTCTTCTTTCAAGTTTTCTTTTCATTTCTTTTTTCGAGAGGTTTTTGCTAGAGGATACAGGCGCTCTCCAGAGAGACAGAAAGCAAGAAATCACTTCCCCAGGGGGATGGCCATGCTGAAATCCCTTTAATCTCCTCTTGGGATTTTGGGCATGCACACACATGTGCCTGGTGTGAGTTTTTAAGTCATCAGGTTCAGGATTCAAACCACTGTTGACTACATGGGAGTCCAGTGGTGTAAACATTAAGCTATCCAATGGTGGTCCCTTCTTTCAAGTTTTCTATATTATCAAGGCTTTGCAAGCCAAAGTAAATCAAAGTAAGGTGTTGCATACTTCAAAACAGCTTGAAGAAAGGTTTTTGAATGTACTCACCACAAAGAAAGGTAAATGTTTGCGATAATGGATATGTTGACTACTACCCTGATTCGACCATTAAGAGTACAGAAACAGGGAAACAGCAGTTAGCGTAATGGGTATGTTGCTGGACTCCCACATAGTCGACCGCAGTTCACGTCCCAGACCCGGTGGCTTAAAACTCACGCCGGGCGCGTGTGCGTGCGTGCCCAAGATCCCCAGAGGAGAATGGAGGAGAAGGGATTGCAGCATGACCATTCCCCCGGGGGGGCGATTTCTTGCTTTCTGTCTCCATGTCTCTGACTGTCTGGCGAGCACACGTGCCCTATAGTGAAAATCTCTCCAAAAAAAAAAAAGGAGTACAGAAACATCAAATAGCCTACAAATATATACAATTTTGATGTGTCAATTAAATTTTAAAACTTTCAAATCTAAAAAAGTAAGACTAACTAATGGGTCAGTGAAGAAAGTTAACTAATGGGTCAGTGAAGAAAGTTAATTTTTAGAGTTTAGAATATCAACTGTAGGAAAAAAAAAAAAAAACCCAACAGCCTAATACAAGTTCTTAAAATAAGCTAGGTGAAGGAATGAGAATAAAAGCTATATAGAATCAAAAATTTGCTCAAGGCGAGGGCATTTAGAGGCATGGTGGTTAAGGTGGTTGGATTCCACATGACTGACTAGTGGTCTGAGTCCTAGACCTGGCAGCTTGAAAAATACACTGGGCATCCCGAAAAGAGGGTGAGATGGAGAAGGGATGGCAGTGTGGCCATTTCTCCTTGGATGGTATTTTCTCTCTCTTTCTGTCCCCATCCATCCCAACCACGAGAGCATGTACCCTCTGGCAAATTTCAAAAAAATGTAAAAGTTCAAATATTTTAAATGAGGTTAATAGATTCTGAGAAGGATAATAGTTCAACTGAGAATAGGGATAAAAATAAGTGTCTTTCAGAGTAAAAAAAATGTATATTTTACTTCAATATGTTTTGTTTTATTCAAATCTATTGTATTACTAGATACTGAGTATCTTATTCTTTAAGTGAACAGAGAAGAGGATAAAGTAAAAGAGATCATTAAAATGTGTCATTTTTCTTTTTCTCCCTCACTCGGTTTGGTTCTTGCTATTGACTTCACCTCTGGAGAGATCCACATCGCAAGGATGACATTAAAATTTTATTAGTGGATGTTAAATAAATTAATATTTATGAAGTTCCTAAAAATAATATGACACAAAATAAGCACTATTAATCATATGTTATGTGAATACTTTGAGTCGCTTGACATATTACATAACAGTTCTATAACGAACAACCCAGTGATCCCCCAACAAAACTTGTAAACTTTGCACTTTTCTAATGTTTATGATCAACCACAAAAAAATTTAAAAGGTGCAAAGCAAGTAAACTTTTGAACAGGAAAAAAAGGAAAATGGGTATATTTCAATTTGAATTTTAAAAATGAACAGGCATATCTTAAAACTATGATCAATTACCAGTTTAATAATTACAAAGAATATGCGTAGCTATTTGTTTTCTGTTCAGTAAAAATATATATAGTTACCATGGCAACTATAAAATCTCATAGCATGTGTGCTACCTCTACAACCACTTTCTAAATAAAGACAGGAGTAATGTATCACCTGCGTTTTTTGAAATGCCTTAAAATACAAACATTGCTGGCATACATAGTTACCATTTTGGACTCCCTAAGGTGTCTGACATTATAAACCTTAAATTGTATCAGTTTTTGCATTTTAGATATATTCTGAATACATAACCATGTCTATCAAATCTGATTATTAGAAAATTAAAATCGACATTCCAAATTTTCAATGACCTGTGACTAACTCCATGAGCTCTAAGAAATACATAAAGAAAGTATTTTTTCCTAAAGAATTTGAAGTGGCCTTGCCATTTTTAAAAAAGTGGAATCTTCTATAAGAAAAAAATTATATTTTTTTAAACTAAAAATACACATTAACAGTTTGTGTTAAGAATTTATCAAAATACTGTTTCAATCCTCTGAGGCTCCTGTTACATCTTCTACAGGGTCCATTTATCAGATACCTGAAGTAATATAGAAGTGTAACGTTTGTTTCCAGCTCTTTGTAGACAAAATAGTACGAACCCTACAGGTGAACTTATGCCTTAAAACAATCTTGGAAACAGGAACTTATGTTCCACTAGCTGATTTAACTAGTTTGGCTGGAGCATTGATTCATGTTTTCTCAGATCTCGTTAGCTTCTTGTGGAAAAACTCAAAGAGAGATCATTGTCTCTTAAACATTTCACCAGGTAAGTAAGAGGGCTTAGATCCCCAGGGCTGCTGCTAGAACTCTTTTCATAAGAATTTAACTTAACTGGGACCAGTTAGTGTAATGGCTGTGTCGCTGGACTCCTGCGTAATCGACCGCGGTTTGAGTCCCAGACTGGGTGGCTTAATCTCACGCTGGGTGCGTGTGCGTGCGTGTCCAAGATCCCAAGAGGAGAATGGAGGAGAAGGGATTGCGGCGTGACCATCCCCTCTGGGGGGGGGTGATTTCTTGCTTTCTATCTCTCTGTTTCTCTCTCTGTCTCTGGCGAGCGCAGGCGCCCTATAGCAAAAACCTCTCCCCAAAAAAGGAAAAGAAAAAAAAAAGAATTTAACTTAACTGACATACAGTTAATTTCCTTTTTCTCTTCTTCAAACAATTAAACAGGAGTTACCATGAGGAAAATTAAATAGATTTTTCACAAATTTCGAAAATGATTTTAATCATTATAGATGCTTAGTGGTTTTGAATTGTGTTAGTCTTTTGTTTGAATTTTTTGACCTTCCCACCAAGGAGTGAGGGCTTTATTGCATTTAATTTTTAATGGAACCGAATTTAAATTAAGCAACCGTTACAAAATTTATGGCATACCTTAAGATCATCACGCACACCCTTCACGGTTGCAAAATCAAAGTTAAGAATTGGTATCAATAAGAACAAACTTGAACGTTATGCCAAACTTTCCAATTTTCTTCAGTTTGTTGCAATGCTTGTTTATATGCTTTGCTCAAAAAAAAAAAAAAAAGCCCCTTTTTTTATTTTACCCACCGTGTGTGGGTGGGTTGGTGTGTGTGTGTGTGTGTGTGTTGGGGGGAGGGGGAGGGTGGTTAAAGTGCCTCCTTCAAAAACTTACTCATAAAATTTGCATCATTCTATAGTTAAACAGTGATTTATTCAGATACACAGATTTTAGGAAAATAAGAAAGCTGGCATCTAAGTGTAGAAAGCCTGTTGCAACTTCTCTTGATTCTACTTCTCTAGCAGCTTGTTCTCTTAGAAATCCATAAATGTATTTTTCTTGCATTTATCTACTAGTTTAGAGTTCATAGTGCCTTTGTAGACATGATCCTCCTATGGAATCAACATGGACATGGTTCATACTATTTTTCATTTCTGCTTTTCCAGGCTTAAAGAGGTTGCAGTCAGCAGAGAGAAATGAGAATAGCAGTAAGAGATGGCAGAGAGAGATGGAGGGAAATAGTACAATAAAAAAAAAGAAGAAAGGGGCATGAAACTAGATGGAAACCTATTCCACAAATTCTGATCGAGTGGGTAGTGACAAACCATTAAGGGTCACAAGGTGAGGCAGCAATGACTGTGCAAGAAGCAGGACAGGAACAATTGGGTGTCTAGTGGACTGGAAGACCAGAAGGACCTCAAAACAGCCATCTTGTCTTCACTGGGAAGTGTGTTGAGAACAGCTGAAATTTGGAGGGCTTTGCCCCTCCAGAACCAGGTGAATGTGGTACACTAAGAGATTCTGGAGATGCTGCTCAAACAGTACAAAATTTAATTTAGACAGGAGGAATAAGTTTCTGAGATCTAGAACACAGCATGGAGACTATAGATAACTCTAATGTACTGTGTATTTCAAAATTATTGAGAGTACACGCCAACTGAGGTGACAGATCTGTTAACTAAATTTCATCATTCTTCATTTTACGTACATATATGTGTGTATATATATATATATAAACATCACATTGTACCCCACAAATATTTAAAATTATGATTTTTGTTAAAATATACAATAATAATAATAATAATAATAATAAGATACTGGAGATAGGGTCTAATAGAAGAAAGTCCCTGTAGTGAAAAAAAGTATGCTGTCTTTTTGATCTTGCGTGCCTTATTCTCCTTCCCTGTCTGTTTAGAATGCAAACCACTCCACTTAATATTCGGCAGCAGAGTACAGAAGAATATGAACTTGATCATGCTACAGACTGTGTAGAATGAGAAGTGGAACACTGGATAGGGGATACAGTATTTCATGTTCAAGGCGCTATGAGTGGGGGAAAGAAGGGAGAGGAGAGACATGAGAAAAAGGCTGGCAGACATGATTCTGGAGTACCCTGAGAGTTCAGGACCAGCTGTCCCATGCTCCACTGATGAGCCATAGATCTAAAGCAAGTAGAGTGGAAATTCTACTGTGAAAGTCTATACCTTTGCAGAGTCTATTGGCTTATATTATTTAAATCTGAAAAAGGACTGATGAAAAGTTTCTCCTTTTTTTTGCATTCTTTGGGTGTACTTGAGCAATTAACAGTGAAAGCACGTCCATTTTGTTGTAAATAGTAGCTAAGATTGCTAATACTCCGGTACTAGTTAATCTTTACTGCTAGTAATAAGACATTTTCTTTTTCTTTTCTTTTCTTTTTGAAAAGTTTCACCAAAGGGCACATGGGATCATGGGAGAGAGACAATGAGAGGAACATGAGAAATCTCCAACGGGAGGATGGCCCTGCCACAGTCCTTTCTCCCCCATTCTCATTCTGGAATTTTTGCCAGGCACATACATGTGCCTGGAATGACTTTCAAGTCACCAGGTCTGGACTCAAACCACTATCAGCCATGCTGGAACCCAGTACCTTAACCACTACACCACCTGCTGGCCTCAAGATACTTTCTAATAGCAGTACAATTTTGGCAGAATACGTTGCTGTCGGTGAGATGACGTTCTCCTGTTTCCTTTGCAGCTAGGTGTGGCCATGTGACTAAATTCTGTCCCATGAAATGTGAACAAAAGTGGCTTCCTAGCCATCCCCTTAAGAGAAACTCCTTGCTCCCCTCCACTGAGTCTTTCATTCTCACCACAGGCGTCAACATGGAGCAGGTAGGATCTAAATGAGTGACAGAGAAGTAAGAGAAATGATCTATGGGTTCATCCTACTCCACTGTACCACCTGCCAGGTCAAATATTCCAATGAAAGAACAATAATATTCTTTCTTGTTTAGTCACTATTGTTTTACTCTCCATGAAACTGTCTAACAAATACACTAGCTAATATACCACCACTCTTTTCTTTATAAGATTACAGCCTAGCACATGAACCAAATTATTGAATGGCGGCAGGAGTCAGTTGCAAATGAATCAGATTAGATTGCACTGAGCCCTATGACACCTCACTACATCAGGCAAAGTTTTAGCAGAAGAATAAAGGACTGAAATTAGACTCAGCACCTGTAATAAGGGTGCTCGAAGTCAGATCACACGGGGAGAAAGAGGTAGTAGAGAAAGCCCCACCTGGGGCCGCCAGGTGGTGTGGCGGTTAAGGCAGCTGGATCCCACAAGGCTCACTCCACAGTTGGAGTCCCAGACCCAGTGGCTTGAAAAATAGGCTGAGCATATATGTGTGTGTGTGTGTGCCCAAAATGCCAAGAGAATACAGGAGAAGGGATTGCAGTTTGGCCACCTTTACTGGGAGGAGGAATAATTTCTCTCTTTCTCTCTCCAATAGCACACACACTCTATAGCAAAAACTAAAATAAATAAATGAATAAAAGAAATATTTTAACTTTCTTAGCATCTATAGTATGAAAATTGTGATTTAACTGAAGAGTAGGTATGCTAAATGAAGGTTAGAGCAACATTAAGGACATTTTCACACCCCATGATTAACACATAGTCCCTCTGTGTCCCCACCCAGTAGCATCCAAGCAGAGGTGGGCCCTCTGTCTCTGGGAGGACAGAAGTTATAGTGAAGGCCTGGTATGAATTTGTGGACTCATTTGGGGTTAGAGGCATGCCGTTCCTATGAGTGGTTCGATACAGATTTAGACATCCAAATTGTCTTTACAATTGTAGCTTTTGGAAAAAGCAGCAACTCCCTTTGAGAGGGCTCAAAGAGTTGTGATAGAGAATAATATGTCAGAGCAATTTCTCTGTCCCAGCCCTTACCCCTGTCTCTTTTCTGGAGCCTGGTGCCTTTCTAAACTAGAGTCTGGGAAAAGAGTCTCGTCATCTCTATCTGACATCTGGCAAACAAATCCTCTTCTAGGATAATACAGTACAGGAGATATGCCAATAGGGGACCATATTAAAAATGTGGAAGTTCTAAATATCAAATATTACCAGAAGGACTTCCGTTTTGCTCTTCAGTTGTTGGTCTCCAGCTCCCATCCAGTGGTGGAAACCAAGAGAGCATATGGAGATGCCCAGTCAGACCAAGGTCCACACTCAGGGGTAACAAGGCAGGGGTGGAGACAGGGTGAGTAGGAAGAAAATGAGGACGTTAAAAAGACAAAGGACCATGTAGAGGGAAGACGGATAAGGAGAGCACAAGAAAAAGGTCTGTGGCATGGGATGGAATATATAAGACATGTTTTTAAACCACGCTGGTTGTTTTCTTTGAATACAAAATTGTTTTTCCATGTTTCTTTAAAATATATTTGTATTAAATAGAAATTTAAGATGAATACTGAACACAACAGGTCATGACACACCATCAATACTCATAATCTGTACAATATACTTCAATAGAATGTTAGAACTTCAGAATCAGAAAATACTTTAGAGAAAATAAAAATCCAATTTTATCCTTACTCCTACAACATTCATTTTTCAAGCAGACTCTGGAGAGCCAGAGTCTAGCAACATGGACCAAGTCTGATAATTAATTAACTTCTTTCACAGTTGCAGGACTCATATAGATTTTATAGCTAACTGAAACTCCCAGGTTCTAAAAAAATTTTAAATTGCGCCATCCATTTATCAAGTAATTGCTGTTTGTTATTGGCTTTATGTTTACTTACCTTTTTTTGGAAAAATGTGCTTTTAGAGTAAAAAACATACATGATCATATCAGTGGTGATTCCTCTGTCTTTATAAAACTTCACGAATGCGGGACCAGCAGTTATCATAATGGCTATGTCATTGGACTCCTATGTAGTCAACCGTGGTTCGAGTCCCAGGCCCAGTGACTTAAAACTCACGTGTGTGCCCAAGATCCCAAGGGGAGAATTGAGGAGAAGGGACTGCGGCGTAGCCATCCCCCCCTAAGGGGTAATTTCTTGCTTTCTGTCTCTCTGTCTCTCTCTGTCTGTCTGGTGAACACACACGCCCTATAGCAAAAGCCTCTTTAAAAAAACAAACAAACAAACAAAAAAAACTTCATGAATGCAATTCACTATAAAATAACACTTGAAATAGATAGATGTATTTGCACTCATTAGTTATTCAAAGACTGTACAGCATTGTTCTTGGTGTTATTACATTCTTGTGGTAGCAAAAATGTCTCCATCACTATCTGGAACTTTAGAAAAATACCAAGGGTTAAAATCTATCCTAACCTATCCATCGACAAACACACTTTAACCCAGGCTTTGCAATTTGTACAGAATGTGCAGACATTTAATCCTCGAGTCCTTGTACTATTAGCATCTTTTATAATACTAAAAAAATAAATATTGTCAGTGTCATACAGTGAGTAAATTGTGAACTAAAATTAATATCTTTGGTTCCAAATAAATTCTCACATGCTTCTTAAAAATTAAATGCTATTGTAAAATCATAAGATAAGATGTTGTAAAAATATATAAAGTGAAATAATCAAAGAGAATCCTTGAAATCCTTACATATTTGTATCTGTCTCAAATACTGGTGTATTCACTTTACTCCTTTCCCTTCTAGTCTATATACCTTACAGATAAATTTAAAGGGTCTCATAAATCTTTTTGAACTCAATTCTCTATCACTTTTCACAGGTACCCACTGTTCCATATTTGGTGTTTATCATTCACAGGCATAATTTTATATTGGTAAATTTTAAAACATACTATTTATATATGTTTTTAAATGTATATGCATGTTATCATTCTTTACATACCACTCTGCATCCTAATTTTATTCATTCTACTTTATGGTATGATTCAACCTGGTAAGACTTTCCCTGGTTAATGCATACATACAGCGTAAGTTTATTCTTTTTTCCTGTTGCATAATATTCCTTTCAGCAAATTACTCTATTCTATTAATGTATTGTTCTTCTATTTAATGTCAATGCTGGCAATTTTTCATTATTGTAAATGAGGCTACAAATGAATATCCTGCCACATGTTTCTGCCATACATCTGTAGTTTTTTTAAGGAATGTTTATACATCCAGATTTAAACTTTCTGTGTCACAGGGCATAGGCAAATTCATTTTCTCTAAAAATGATCAAATTACTCTCTCAGTAGTCTCAGTAGTCTTTACCAAATAGTATTTTATTTCCATATTTATTTTTTATGTCATTATTCAAGCATAATTCAAAGAGGTATGTAATTCCTTTCTAACACTGTATGACACTATGCAGGCCAACTTTGAAATTGCCTTACAAACCAATTCTTTTTTTTTTTTTTTTTTTTTAGAGAAACTGTTCCCTTCTTGTGATTTATTATCTTTTATCATGAATAAAGTTGTAGAAAATTGTTTGGTTTAGCTCTCAGCAGCCCGCTCCTGAGCTCTGAGGAAGCTTGCCTTCTTCTGGGCTACCCGATCTTTCTTCTGGGCAAGGGACATCTTGGGACGATTCCACCTCTTCTTTTGAACTTCTTTCTTGGGTTTCTTTTCATAGACTGGGTTCTCTCGTATAGCAGTGTGAACTTTCTTCTACATCTCCTCCATGTCTGGAGTTTCATTGTTCTTTATGTACTGAGAGAACTGTTTCTTGTCAGCGTCTTCATCTTCTTCCATTAGGTAATGCATGTAGTCTGCAACGTTCTGGCCCATGATGTGCTTCCGATGGACTTCTGCATTAAATTCCTTGCTTTCGGAATCATAACCAGGGAATCGTTTGGTACTGTGAGGGATAGATAAACCTCCATCCACCACTCCCTTCAGGGCCCCAAAAACTTTATTGCCAGTGGTGGTTCTGGCAATAACCAGATAGCAGGTGAAGGCACCAGGCTGACCATCGATGCTTTCTACATTGTACTCATCTCCGGTCAC
This sequence comes from Tupaia belangeri chinensis, assembly GCF_000334495.1. Taxonomy (NCBI): domain Eukaryota; kingdom Metazoa; phylum Chordata; class Mammalia; order Scandentia; family Tupaiidae; genus Tupaia; species Tupaia belangeri. The sequence continues at coordinate 780,215 of NW_006160213.1, forward strand.
TTCCACCTGACCTTCACAGATCTTGTCCATGACAAACCTATTGAGAAGCCTGCCAGCAGCAGGCCAGTGCAATATGCTGCAGCATCATTTGTCAGGCCAACCTTCACACCGTATTTTGGTAGCCACGTGCATGAGCTGCGCAGACTATCATAACCCCGTCTATACGGGCATAAGCAATCTGACAATGTTATCTTAACTGTTAGTTACATAAACTATCCTCCTGTATTTGGGTGTGTTATATTTATTTTTATCCTGGATTACCAAGCGTTTCTGAGCATAGTAATCAGTTTTACCCTCTCATCATCTTCTAAATTTCATGTGGTATCTCTTAAAGTAGGCCTTATTCTCGACGACTTTTACAAATCCCATCCTGCGGAATAGAGACCCCTTACAAACCAATTCTTACTGCTTATCTAATAGAAGAGAAAGATATAGGCAATAAATTAAAGCAAAATCTTAGAATTTATGAAATATCAGGAGTTGTAAGACTATTTAAAAGAACAACAAATTTAGAGTTTTTTGGGGGCATGCACCAGAGAATAAATGGAACCCAGACTTCTTCCTTGTTACCATTATTTTTATTATTTTGTACATCTTAGTTGCTTTCTATGTTTTTTCCACAATGGATGTTAATTCAAACATAAGATATGAAAGATAAAAATGTACTTTCCATATAACTCTACATAACACCTCTCTATATTAAAACACTCAGAAATTATAAAAATACATTTGCATTTACTCCATATTTAATATCCAGCTCTGTGCCTGAAAGCAAAACTAGTGAAATTTCTATCTTCACATATAAAACATAATTGTGAATTTTTTCTCCCTTGTTTTTCTCTTTTTCACAGGATGTTTTTCAAAACGAGCACTTGAGGAATAAAGATGTAGACGACATTGGTACTTCACTGTGCTTAGAAGAGACACAGTTAGGAAATGAGTAAAGCATAAACCCAAATACGGAGTCGTCGCAAGTGCCCTGAATGAAGCATAGGATGCGTTGGCACGCAGACGCAGAAAAATGCTATCAGGTTAGCTCAGTATTCCAGGCAAGTTCTATCCTAAATGATTCTTTCCACCTTATCTTGTTAATGGCTCGAAGACCTGTATGCATAATTTCTCTATATATTATCTATTCTATTCAGATATCAACCTTCAAGTATCTTGAACTGATTGTAATAGCAAATTGCTGATTTTTTCAAAGCTAAATCAAGGATAGTTTCGGTATTGTACCGTCATTATGTTGGAGACATTATAGACACTGAGGTATAACACAGATGTTTAGAACATAGAACTATTGCTTCTCATTATTGCTTTTCTTACAATTTAATATAATTGCTCATTCAAGAAAGCATGTCATCGGTTATTTTTATCTAGGCAGTAGATTGTTTTAAATTTTTTCCCCTTCTGTTTGACCAAAAATAATTGTTTTAACTAGCAATAAATGAAGTCATTATATCTCTTACCACCTTGTTATCATCCATGATATTGGTTACTGTTCTTTCTTCTTTAATTTTATTGACAGATCACAAAGAAATCTTGCCTTGTCATAGCACACCTACTATTTCTCCCATTTCAAGTGTGTACAGTTATTATTATAATCTTAAATATCACTAACACCAGAAAGGACATAAAATTTTTGAAAACCTTGAAAAATTCAATGACTTAATATAGAAAAATGTATTAAAATAGAGAAATTACAAATTTATATATACATGTATATAAACATATACACACATACACACACATATACACACATACACACACATACACACACATACACACACATACACACACACACATACACACACACACAGTGGACACAAAAAGGGTGCATAGCAATTTTAAATGGGTTTATAGCATTATTTTCCAAAAGAATTTGGAGAATAATGTTTATTTTCTTTTCTCTAACTAAATAATATCAGTATAAATATAATGAGGTTTAAATGTTTTTTAAAATTTTTCAGTTTTTCATATTTGTGTTCATTCCATATTATACTAAGCTATTTAATTACCAAAACTGCTTGAGTTAAATTTTTTACATTTTCACTATTAAGTTGAAGGTAGGTGGAGAGCCCATTCCTTTCATTCATATGTCTTTAATTATAAATATTTTTAACTTTTGGCAAGAATGTGAGATGAGAAACTGACTTTGTAAGTAGCTAACTTCACAAGGCAAGCAAATTCTTAAAAATAACCATTTTAACATTCTCTCTTGTCTGGAAACATCAGTTCAACATGTATTTAATATGGGGTAATTTATCTTTTATTTTTACTTTTAGAAATATTAAATAAGATTCTAAAGGATTGTGTTACTAGCCTTGGCTCTGTCACTAAGAGTGTATTTTAGAATAATGACACAGTGTCTCTGTTTTTAAATGAATATAACCAAGCATTGTCACGATGACACCACTTGGCTGTGGCCAGTAGTTAATACTGTAAGATGAAAGCCTTCACTACTGTTGCTTTCCTTCTCCCTCAGATGAATCAGATAAAGTATGTGCTCACATTAATCCTCTTGAATTTACTACTGAATTCATTTTATTCCATTTCTGAAGTCTTTAATTTACACCAACACATATATCCTTACTAACATATCGTTTCTCTTCCTGCAGGTCTTGCAAACTCGCCAAAGAAAAACCCAAAATTCATTGCTATGGTTTAAATCTTCCACCCCAAAATTCTTGTGTTAGAGTTGTTGCACTACTGGGAAGATATTAAGAGGGTGAGAACTTAATCTGATATGGAATGAAGAGAGAGATGGGTCTTTTGGTACACATATAGGATTGGGTGAGCTTATCAGGTTGGGACCTCCCACCTGAATTCCAGTGGGTTTGTAAGGAGAGGGACTGGGACCAGAACAGAGTGCACACATGTGTATTCTTGCTCTGCTCAAACTCTTGCCATGTGACACATTCCACTGTATGATCCACCAGATGGAAGACCCTCACCAAAAGCAGCCCCTGGACCTTGGACCTCCAAACTGTGTGCTGAATAAATCTCTTCTATTTATAAATTACCCAGACTCAGACATTTTTATTATTACAACACAATCAACTACAACATGTATTTCTCCTCAGCTTCCCCCTCCGTCCCTCTTCCTACTTCTTTATCTTTCTCTTCCTCTTATCCTCAACAAATTTGATCTAGTCTGATAATACATAAAGTTCCAGTGTCAAAGAAGCTGAAAGTGGGCCAGTAGGTGGTGTGGTGGTTAAGAACACTGGACTCCCACATGGCCAACTGAGGTTCGAGTCCCAGACCTGGTGGCTTGCTTTCTCACTCTCTCTCTCTCCCTCCCTCTCTCTCTCTCTCTTGCCCTGTCCCTCTCTGGTCAAATTTAAAAAATAAATAAATAAAGTTAAATACAATAATTATTTAAAAAAGAATTAAGATGCTTAAAAAATAAGCTGAAAGTAAGGGTTTTATTACAGTAAGATAAAATGGAGAATCAGAGACACTGATTTCTGCCACCTTGGCTATACCCAGAAGTCTCGGTTACATACTTTGGGTATATTTATCTTCACATGCATAGCTATTCACCTTCCAATAACTCAGCAAACGTTTATTGAGCATTCTATACAATGAGTTACTCAGTGTATATGAAACAATAGGTAAGGTACACTTCCAAACTAAAAGATATATATGGCACATTTTTAATAAGGACTCATTGTAATTTGGCTGTCTTAATATTTATTGTATGTAGCAGTATTACTTAATTACTTTTCAGAGCAAATAAAGTTTACATAAGTTATAGCTTAAACAGTGTAATTAACAGGCAATTGTTTATGTAAAAAATATTCATATAGTATTGTTTTTTTTAGAAGAAAATAGTCTGAATTCCAATAAACTGCTTAAAAACATGGTTGTGAATACTACCTATTTATATGTACCCTGCCTGTAATATTATCTTGAACTTTAAGTTGCACCTTTTCTCAGAAGGACTCAAAATACCTCCATGTGTTTTAACACTGGGTCTTGTTTGTTTATGCCTTGCCTTCTTTCAGGAATGATTTGAAACAGTTTATATGTATATAAACAAAATAGTAATACAATAGAAACAAGTTAAAGAGGCAGAGCTAAGGAAAAAACATAAATTCAAGCAGAAATCCAAGCCTGGAGTGAGACAGGAGCCAAGTGAGCCCACAAACAAGTGTATGCCATGACTGTTGGCAAACATAGGTGACCAAGAAAGGACACTGGATGTCGTCTTTAAGTCTTCCTTTAAGGTCTCTTTTGAGTTACTGCTTGAGAGTGATTCTATAGGCTTTAAAACTTGAAGAGTAAATACAAGGTTGACATCCTTTTGATCCAACATAAAAACCTTTAGGAAATGAAAGGCTTAAACGTATTATATCAGACCTCTATCTAGAAGTGGATTTCAGAGTGGCCTCTAGACAAATTCAGTAGATAGTCTCAATAAGTCACTTGAAGTTCTCCTTGACATAAGGGAATAGTTTGTTTAATCCCCCAAATTTTACCACATAAACTAAGAGAATTTTCAGGTGGAAGATATTTTTAAAATTTATTTTTGGACAGGTTTTTGCTATAGGGTGTGTGTGATCGCCAGAAAGACAGAGAGAGACAGAAAGACAGAAAGCGAGAAATCACCCTCCAGGGGGAATGGCCACGTGGCAATCCCTTCTCCATTCTCCTCTTGAGATCTTGGGCATGCATACACATGCGCCCGGCATGAGTTTAAGCCACCGGGTCTGGGATTCAAACCACGGTCAACTACATGGGAGTCTAGTGACATAGCCATTACGCTAACTGCTGGTCCCCAGGTGGAAGATTTTAAAGTGGATATTCTTAGTACCTAACACTGATAATTAATAATACAAATTATATACAGTGGAATATTCATATTGTGATAACATGTTGTCCTCCTAAACCTGCTAGAAAGAATTAATTTCTGGTGTCACTGAGTCACTCAAAATATAGACTTATTGGAAATAAAATACCAAAGTATAAGAACTAATCTGCAAAAATATGATTTTACTTTCAATAGTAACGTAAGTCATTTTTTTCTAACAAAGTTACTGGAGACAGTTGTCTTTTATGTCTCTTTAGTGGGTGAAAATGTAGTCATATCATCTGTAAATAAAAACCTATTATTTGGTCTTAAAATACACTTGTTAATTACACATGAGACAGTTTTTGTTTTATTTTGTTTTTAGATTTTTTGCACATAGCATATGCACACTCCAGAGAAAAACAGAGAGAGAGAAGTGAGAAATCATGCCTCAGAGGGAAGTGACCACACCACAATCCCTTCTCCTTCATTCTCCCTTTGGGATTTTGGCCTACACATGAGTCCATCATGTTTTCAAGCCACTGAGTTAAGGACTTGAACTGTGAATTTGGCCATGTAGATTTCAGTGTCTTAACTACCATGCCATCTGCTGGCTCAAGACATGAGACTTTCTTACAAACCGAAATTAAAGAAAAAGAATGTAGTGCAAGTTAAGCCAAAGATTGATAGTACTGTGCTGGGAATTAATGTACTTTATATTTACTTGTTAGTTAATTGTTTAATAAGTCAAAATGGTCAATAGTTTTAAGTAACTTGGCTTTTTTATATGATTAGTCACAAATCTCATAGTGACAGAAATTTAGAGTATTGGTCACTTCCATTTTTATAACTGTTCTAGTATAACCATCACTGACCTCTACATAGCTATCACTCAGAAGGTCTTAATGAATTTTTAGTGTTCAATAAAAGGCATTAAGTTTCTAAAAGTGAATGTAAGCCATATTAGATTTACTTCATCTAAATTAGTTATCTACTTAGTAGACTGCAGACTTCACTTCGTATGCAGAATGTCTTTTAGCTTAAATATATGAAATATATTTCATACTATGACAAATAGGACATTTAATCTAATCAAATTTTAGAAATACAACTTAAAGATTCATTTGAAAAACTTTCAAATTGATTTTTGACTGTTTTACTTTTGCAGCAAATGCGGCTCATCATAAAATATGATATCCATATGAAATATAATAAATTCATATGTATATGTTAAAATGTATGTCTTAATTCCTTCCTTTTCCTTTTTTCTTTGATAAACCTATCATAGTAAAAGTTAATTAGTAAAATTTTATTCAGGAAAATCAGACCTATACTGAAACACTACATTAAAAAAAGTTGCAATTAATATTTAACTATTTCAATAAATTCTACTTAATATGTGTTTCTGAACAATCAACAAACATGGGTTTAAATAAAACTCTAATTTTGGGTGAGAGAAAACATTAAATATGTGCGATTTTTATTTTTTAAAAGCAGCTTTTCCTTCTTAAATTTTTTATGCAACAATAGTGCAAACACAAATATTTTTACGGGAAGTGGATTGTAGAATATTGACAAACATGTGAGTGATATTTGTGTTTATGGATTTAAATATCTAGAGTATAGTTGAAGAACAATGCATTGTGAGTATAATCAGTCAATAAATATTTATTGACCATCTGTTATGTTCTTAATACCAAAGCAGTGGTTTTTGCTTTGGTGATGAAGAGATATTGATGCTAAGAACATGGGTTCCAATCTTAAGAAAATTAAAATCTAGGCTTCCTTTAGTAACATTTCATGAACTGATACTCAACCCTTTAAGATATTTTTCAAGAAAATACAACCCCTCTCAAAATAAAGGGGAACCCAAGAAGAGTTAGAATAAGAAAAGATTTAAGAAGTGTTCTGAATAGTTAATAAATATTATGATCGGACTGAGATGTGATTAGAACCAAGTGTAGGAAGTGTCTATATGCTTTGATGTGGTAGTTGTCACGTTGCCATTTCTGCCATAAAATGTTATTTCACTCTTGAAAACAACTCTCTCCATTAGCAAAGGTATAATTTCAGCTACTTGGATATGGTTATGCAACGCTTCAATACTAAAAGCAGAATCACAGTTCCTGTTTTTCTTTTCCTTGAAAGGAGGTGAAAATCTGACAGCTCAGAATGAAGCAAAGACTCAAGATAAAACAGACACCATTTTGTGCCCACTCAATCTTCTTTCCAGGGTCATACATGTGTAAGTAGCTGTTTGTTTATAGTTGAGACCTTCTGTGGGTAAATCTGGCAGGATATCAAAGACATTTAGCATAGATATTTCATTTTCAATGCATGTGTCTATTTTTTTCCCTGTTGATGAACCAAATATAACACATGCAGATGATTTTTAGGAATTTATTTTAAATCATAAGTGTTTCTTTTTTCTTTTTCTGAATGTTCACAGTAGCTGGGAGACAAGTATTTGCTTACCACTCCCCTCTCAACATAGCATTGAATGGCTGTGTGAAACTGAACACACAATTGCATAATGTGTTTCTCTGCTTTAATATCTATTAAATCTGTATATCTATTAACTAATCATATGCTCGTTTACATATCAACTTCAATTATAACCTATTAATTATCGATCATTTATCTATATAATTCAAGGTACAGTGCTTAGAATATAGATTTTGGACTGTATTTGAAGGCAGTCTATTTTTTTTTGGAGAGGTTTTTGCTACAGGGTGTGTGGACTCACCAGAAAGACAGAGAGACAGAAAATGAGAAATCACGCCCCACCCCGGGGGGAAGAATGGCCATGCCGCAATCCCTTCTCCTCCATTTTCCTCTCAGGATCTTGGGCATGCACACACACATGCCTGGCATGAGTTTAAGCCACTGGGTCCGGGACTTGAACCGTGGTCAACTACATTGGAGTCCTGTGACATAGCCATTATGCTAACTGCTTGTCCTAGCAGGGTCTACTCTTTATTAGTTAAATGTCCTTAGTCAAATCACTGAAACTTTCTTAGCCTAAATGACTTATCTGTTAGAACCAGGCAATTTAAAAAATTCATTTTATTTGCAATGTCATGAAGATTAGATGAGATGACCCAATAATATCCATTATTAGATATATATTAATGGTAAGTATTCAAACATGTTAATGGTTATTCATATTTTCTTAATAATGTTTGCTTTCAAAATCATACTCTCAAATTCATAAACAAGATAAAAGTCACTTCAAAAATTTTAGTTTAATATACTTAGAATATTTTATTCATTTATGAAAAAAACTCATAATTTTAGTAAAGGCAAAATGGAACAGTATATCTTTTCTTGTTTATTTCAGCCTCTCATTTCTTTTACTTTCATATGAATAATTTTCATATTAATTATGCTTTTTTTTTAAGATAGAGAAATTTTTGCTATAAGGTGCATGTCCTCACTGGAGAAACAGAGAGACAGAAAGCAAGAAATCACCTCCTGGGCAGATGACCATGCTGCAATCCCTTCTCCAGTCTCCTCTCAGGATTTTGGGCACACACACACACACGTCCAGTGAGGGTTTCAAGCTGCTGGGTCCAGGACTCGAACTTGCAGTCGACTATCTGAGAGTCCAAGGATGTAACCATTGCACCACCTGCTGATCCCAATAATGCTGTTTTTTTTTTTTTTTTCTTTTCCTAATCAGAATAAGATTTTCTCAGGTTTCCTCCCTTCAGTAGCAAAATGTTTGTACTCATGGTTAGTCAATGTTAACCTCCTGTGCTAAGGTTAAGTGTTTTTGTTTTTGTTTGTTTTGAAATGTTGTCTTCACCTGGCTTGAAGCCCTGATAGGATTTGGTCAGCTTCCCTTCTAGAGCAGCTGGTTAACTGCACATCCGCAAACACCAGGGGCACTGTGCACCTGCCCTAATGGCCTTAGGGCCAGGTGTCAGATAACAGAGACAAACAACTTCAAGTCCTGGGAATTATCCAAATGAGCTCATCCAGAGGAATCCTGAGGATCCCAGCTAACTCCTCCCTCCTTGCAACACTTTAGCTGCCCCTCCACCTCCAGTTCCTTGTTACCCTTTTCTTTGGGTACAAACTCAAGTGTTGATCTGAGTGACAACCTTCTTTTTCTTCCATTAATTAATTAATTAATTAATTTTTGCTATAATGCACATGCACTTCCCAAAGACAGAGATAAAGAGGGATAGAGGGAGATGAGAAAGTTCCCTTTTCCCCAAGTAATGGCCACACCATTATCTTTTCTCTTCAATTCCCTCTCTCAAAATTTGAGGCACACATGCAGAGTTCTGCCTGTCATGTATCAGAGTGTCAGTGTGTTGTATTTCACCACCAGAAGGACTTTTAAAATTTATATAATATTCTCTCAACCAGATTTTATTTTAAAGCCTTTGTGCTCTATTATCAGATAGCAGTATTTTATTGTGCTATTAGGGATTCTGTTTCAAAATATGTATTTTATCATTATATTCAGATACAATACATGACGATATTAGGATTTATCCCAATTTAAAGAAATAAAAACTAAAGAAAAAATTCATGAACAAACTTAAAAATAGCTAATATTTAAACCTGGTTACTTTCTAATACTTTTATCCACATGTAAATATCTGTATATATTATATTCATCTTTAGGTCTACATAACCATACATACAGAGATATAACCATATCTATATGTTCATAGGTGTGTTTATTTTATCCATGTAGATAATTTTGTTTGTACAAGAGAAATAGTTATGGTATTTGTTAAAGAAATATAAACTATCAACAAGCAGCAATAAATTAACTGTATCATATCCTCAAAATACATTGTAGCCAGCTACCAACACCACCTATAAAGGAGACCATTCCTGCCCAAATTATTTCATTCAGTTTGATGGGTAGAGTGAAATGTGAGATCCTGTGTGAGGAAGCTGTGATGGTACCTGCAGAAAACAAATTTGAATCACACAAAATAAAGAGAAGTGTTGACAATGATTTACTCATCTGCACTAAATAATTCAGGAATAAAACATCTTGCATCCACTAAGGAAACTGCTGCTTTAGAAAAAAAAGGATTTAACTGCCAAAGTAGTATAATGGAAAAGCTGAGGGAGAGAGAGAAATATAAATGAGAGATGGAGAGACCAAGAAAGGAAAAGAGATAATCTCTCAGGAAAAAAGAAATTCCATGCAATTGAGATAGACTCTATAATCTTACACTCAGCCTAGATCTCATTGATCAGTTGAAAAGCGGGATCAGCTGATAGACACAGCTATGCATGTTCAATTAACATCAAAGTGTCCTCGCCCTAATTAGGAATAAATATTGTGGTGTTTTGTACATACAGTCAGCAGAAAATTTTACCCCAGATGGGCTGGAAGTTAACATTTTCTACAGAGAAAAGGTGTTATTTGAGTTGTTTCCTGTTCAAAGAAAAAGGGTGAGAGTGGATCCTGTATGGATGTAATGACATGAATAAAACCCAAGAGGTGTACAGATATACACCTCTGTAGCATGTGGTATGAGACAAAGCTGGATAGATGTATTGAGACTCTAGATAGCTTTAAAATAAAGTTTATTTTATGCATTTTAGCTTTTGTACAAAGAAGTGGTTCTTAACCAGAAACAATTTTGTCCCCAGGAGACGTTGGGCAATGTCTAGAAACAAATATCTTAGGGACAGGGTATAACTGACATCCAGTGAGAAGCAAGGGATGCTGCTAAATGTATGTGATAAACAGGACAGCACCCTTAATCTAAATAAATAAATAAGAGAACAAGAGAAAAAGAATGAAAAGAAATCAAATCCCAAATGTTCGTGGTTCAAGGTTAAGAAAATTTGTATTGGGGCCAGCAAATGATGCAATTATGTTGCTGGAATCCTGTAGTTGACTGCACTTTGGTTCTGGACCTGGTGCTGTGAAACTCACTCTGGGCACATGTGCTTATGTGCCCAAGATCCCAGGAAGAAAAAGAATTATGGTGTGGTCATTCCGCCTGGGGGATGATTTCTCACTCTGCCTTTCTGACTCTCTTTGATGAGCACACATGCCCTATAACAAAAAACTCTCTCTTAAAAAAAAAAAAAAAAAGAAAGAAAGAAAGAAAAAAAAAAAAGAAAAGAAAGTAATTTGTACTAAGACAATGGCCTCCGAAAGGATTATTTGAACTGACAGGCCATAAAAGATAACACATTAGGATTTGGAAAGAAAATAATTAAATTTTAACACAGCAAAAAAATTTGTAGACCCTTTTCTACGTTAGAAAATAAGAAGTCATGGGAACCAGCAGTTAGCATAATGGCTATGTCACTGGACTCCCACGTAGTCGACCATGGTTTGCGTCCCCGACCCGGTGGCTTAAAACCCATGCCTGGCGCGTGTACCTGTGTGCCCAAGATCCCGAGAGGAGAATGGAGGAGAAGGGATTGCGGTGTGGCCATCCCCTCTGGAGGGTGATTTCTCGCTTTCTGTCTCTCTGTCTCTCTCTGTCTGTCTGGCGAGCACATGCGTCCTATAGTGAAAAAAACTCTCAAAAAAAAAAAAAAAAAGAAAAGAAGAAGTCATAAAAAATTTAGGTGACTAGGTTATAGAAAAACAAATGTTTTGTGGTAATGTGGGAGAAGAATGAGAACCAGAAAGATTCTGGAGGCCAGGAGAACACAAGGCACCAGTGTGATATTTCAAGCAAAAAAATCAAAAGGACATAATTTAAGGTGTTGTGATTAAAGATGAAGTAAGGAGATCAATTTAAAACATTTTTTTTTTCTAAGTAGCTTCCACAGGAATTTTTAGACTAGGTTTGGAGATTGATAAGAAAAAGGAGCTTGGTGTTTGGGGTAACTCTAAGGTTTCCAGCTGAGACATGTGCATTGGCCTTTCTACCTCATAGTCTATAAGAATAGTTTGCAAGTCTCTCTGGTGTCTGTGAAGACAGAACTGGAGTTTTAGTTATCTTGGAGGATGGCGAATGAAGGAGGAGTTTTAGATGACTCTGATAAATAACTTGTGAATGGTGAAAGTACTATCAGAGAAGAGACTGTGAGGGTCCTATGGTTCGAATGATGTTTTATTAGGAGTTAATAAACCCCTATTTATTTTAAAGCAATGAGTCTCAGGCAAGTCTGTTAGTAATGCATAAACAGACAAAAACAAAGAGCAAATACCATAGGCATCTGCTGTTTGAGAAGGTTATAGTGTGTTTGTTTTGGTCATTTTGATTTTGTAGTTCCTTTGCGGATTTAGGTGAAAATGTGGGTAAAAGATTTGGAGACTACCTTCTTAGGCAAAGCCGACAGATAGGTTTGAGGAGATGACTAGGAAGGCTAACGATATTTGTAATAATTTACTTGAAATGTAGAAATTCTTCTACTTATATAGTTTTCTTTAATCCTGCAAAATAGGTTGTGGGGGAGGCATATTTGTACTAATGCAGAAGTGGAAGTTGGAAGTGTTGGAAGAAAGGATACGAGAGGACCTAAAAAAGTTCTTTGAAAAATAGAATTAAAGCATGAATTTATTTTGGTGCAAAAAAGAAAGAGAAAGGAAAAGAAAGAGAAAAAGAAAAAGAAAGAAAGAAGAAAGAAAAGGTTGGGGCCAGCCCTATATCCTGGTGGTTAAGGGAACCAGACTACACATGGCCAATTGCAGTTTGAATCCCAGCTCCAGTGGCTTCAAATAGATTCCAGGCATGTGAGAATGCATGTCAAAATCCTGACAGGATGGAGAAATGAAGAAGAAGGGATTGCGTAACTACACCTCATTGTGTGAGAAGATGCTT
>NW_006160213.1:793447-806421 GCF_000334495.1 Tupaia belangeri chinensis
TCTCTTTCTGTCGGCCGAGCCATTCCCTCCTATAGTGAAAAAAACCCTCAAAAAAAAAAAAAAAAAAGAAAAGAAGAAGTCATAAAAAATTTAGGTGACTAGGTTATAGAAAAACAAATGTTTTGTGGTAATGTGGGAGAAGAATGAGAACCAGAAAGATTCTGGAGGCCAGGAGAACACAAGGCACCAGTGTGATATTTCAAGCAAAAAAATCAAAAGGACATAATTTAAGGTGTTGTGATTAAAGATGAAGTAAGGAGATCAATTTAAAACATTTTTTTTTTCTAAGTAGCTTCCACAGGAATTTTTAGACTAGGTTTGGAGATTGATAAGAAAAAGGAGCTTGGTGTTTGGGGTAACTCTAAGGTTTCCAGCTGAGACATGTGCATTGGCCTTTCTACCTCATAGTCTATAAGAATAGTTTGCAAGTCTCTCTGGTGTCTGTGAAGACAGAACTGGAGTTTTAGTTATCTTGGAGGATGGCGAATGAAGGAGGAGTTTTAGATGACTCTGATAAATAACTTGTGAATGGTGAAAGTACTATCAGAGAAGAGACTGTGAGGGTCCTATGGTTCGAATGATGTTTTATTAGGAGTTAATAAACCCCTATTTATTTTAAAGCAATGAGTCTCAGGCAAGTCTGTTAGTAATGCATAAACAGACAAAAACAAAGAGCAAATACCATAGGCATCTGCTGTTTGAGAAGGTTATAGTGTGTTTGTTTTGGTCATTTTGATTTTGTAGTTCCTTTGCGGATTTAGGTGAAAATGTGGGTAAAAGATTTGGAGACTACCTTCTTAGGCAAAGCCGACAGATAGGTTTGAGGAGATGACTAGGAAGGCTAACGATATTTGTAATAATTTACTTGAAATGTAGAAATTCTTCTACTTATATAGTTTTCTTTAATCCTGCAAAATAGGTTGTGGGGGAGGCATATTTGTACTAATGCAGAAGTGGAAGTTGGAAGTGTTGGAAGAAAGGATACGAGAGGACCTAAAAAAGTTCTTTGAAAAATAGAATTAAAGCATGAATTTATTTTGGTGCAAAAAAGAAAGAGAAAGGAAAAGAAAGAGAAAAAGAAAAAGAAAGAAAGAAGAAAGAAAAGGTTGGGGCCAGCCCTATATCCTGGTGGTTAAGGGAACCAGACTACACATGGCCAATTGCAGTTTGAATCCCAGCTCCAGTGGCTTCAAATAGATTCCAGGCATGTGAGAATGCATGTCAAAATCCTGACAGGATGGAGAAATGAAGAAGAAGGGATTGCGTAACTACACCTCATTGTGTGAGAAGATGCTTTTTCCCTCTCTACCTCTCTATGTCTGTCTCTGGTGAAGGCATGTGCCCTGACAATTAAAAAACATAATTGAAATTCAAGCATATTTTCACAATACACATTTTCCATGTACTCTTTGAAGACCCTGCGTGTAAGTCCTAAAATTAAGATAGCTTGGCAATGCCCTTCTTGTAGTGTGTTATTATATATCATTTTATACAATAACATTTATCCCCAAAACCCCCCAAAAGTACTAGAATAAGTATTGAAGGTGCACAACATCATGTAACATTTGTTAAGATGACAAAGGTGGTAATACCCTTGATTTGATGATCACATATTGCATGCATGCTTTGAAAACCCATATTGTACCCCACAAAAAATATGCCACAATTAACATAAATCAAAAGTTATAAAAGAAATCATTGAGAGAGCATCAAGATTTGTAGGTACAATGTCAGGTTATGGCAGCAAGAAAAAAATGAAATAAAAAATAAAATGAGAAGGTTTTTATTAAATAAAGAAAATACAGATGGTTTGCAGGCAAGATCTCAGTGATGGTGAAGAATAGGTCCGGTTGAATCAAAGGAGTAGGGAGCATGAAAATATGGGCTTTGATTTGAATACAAAATTTCTGGATTTACAAAATCTAGCTTTTAATTACCATTTTAATAGGGCTACATAGAAGACTATCATGAATATCGACACACACATTTACACACACACACACACACACACACACACACACACAGAACCTGTAAAAGGAATTCGGAAAATGAACTACTCCTTACAAAGAATGAGTAGAATAATAACAAAAGGGAATTTTATATTTGGTTTTGGTTTTAATAAATGTCATCTTCTGAATTTTCCTCTCCCTACATAGTTTAAGAGGCAATAAGTTTGTGTCATCTAGACCTTATGGATCTCTCGGCACACCCTCCAGAAATTCTTTAAGGCCAATCCTGCAACTGCATTTTCTCAAATAGAGATGGAATAAAAGAGAGGGATGGGGGAGAGAGAAATTCATCACAGACACATTTGCTGAAAAAGTCTGGCAGATGAACAAAACATGATTTTTTGAGAGGCTCTGTAATGGATAGTTCTTTTTCTCACTTATGTACTTATGTGAAACTAGGGAAGATAGTAAAGTGCAAAAAAAAAAAAAAAACCCTACCAACTTAAAAAAATTACAAAATCTTAGCAGCTTTGACTGTAGTGACTTATAGTTAAGTTATCCAAATGCTCTTAAAGCTGCCTTTTTATTTCCTTTCATTTTGACACCATAATATAATGTTTCATTTTCAGAATCAGAATGTGAATCAGAGAGATACAGTAAATTGATAAATTCTACATCTGTGATCTTCTCTTTAGTACTAAAAATAATGTCATGTCTTAAGGTCAAAAATTATTAACCATAAATCATTAGAACTACCGAGTTTCAAATATTTTTCCTGTCTTCTAGAAAGAGGCCAAGAAGCATATTTGAAATTTCACATTTCCTCCACACATTAGTTGGGCTACAAATTTTATTTTTAAAGCATAATTAAACAAATATGCCCACATGAGGGAGAATCTATAAACCATTTGATTCAGTTTAGGTTAGCAAGAAATTGAAATCCATAATAAAATATGTTGTGAAATTTTCATTGTACTTGCTAATTTCTTCATAGCTTTTTAGATATTTTGTATACTTCCTACACATTATTTTGAAAGGGGAAATATAATAAAAAATAAGTTTTGATGCTAATAAGCTAAAATCCTTCTACAATAGTACACCTTTCATGGTATACTTGAAGACTGGTTTCCTTAACAAAAATGCATTGGTAATCACTTCAAAATTGTGGAAACTAGTGAGGCACAGAGCAAGCCAACACTGGAATAGAAAGATTACTAGATTCCATTGTAGACAGGGTTCCCTCTTTTCATGTTGCTCCCCTAAATTCTATCCAGAATTTACTATTAGAATTATGTCCGTCAAATTATTTGTGGTTCCCTAGGTCAAATTGTTCTGATATTCATATCACGTGGTATTGTACATTGCTCCATTTTGAAGTGATTTCTTAGGGACTAAGGAATCATTTTATTAAAATTCTGTTTGCTCTGTTTCTTTTAATGAGATGATCAGTCTTGGTTGGGGTTATGTTAAAAGTTCGGAATAGAGGTTGTTTGTTAGAATAGAGATTGCCTCAGTATGACTGACATGATCTTCTAGTGTCTGATGATTCTCAGAGACGTAATGCATGTGACAGAATGCATAGACAGAATGAAACGTGGAGAGAGTGGAATGAGTTTCTTATTTTTTCACAGTTCTGTCACCACACTGTAGGGCAAGTCTTACGGATCTCCCTCAGAAGGGCTCCCTGAATGTCCAATCTAGAGTATTGATCCTATTTGTAAACCAAAATAGAAAAGAAGAATTGGCGCCTGCACCGAACTAATTAAAGTCTAATTTGATTCCAAAATTACAGCCAACAGGAATTAGCAAATGATTCCCCTTATCAGATTAAAAGTATTGAAATGCAATCTATGTATTGGAAAAATCAGGGAACTTATGAGACAAGGAGATTCTCAGAGCTTTCAATATAAAAATGTTAAGAAAATATTGATAGTGGGAAGAGGTTTTCACTCCTTAATATAGATGAAATATAGTATTGGCTCATTAGAGACCTTCTAAATCTGAGAGCATATGGAAGCAAGAGTCATCCTAAAATAGGTATCTTTTAAACACAAGGGGAAGTTTGACCATTATTTCAGAACTACTATTCTTTCCCCCTTTTCCTTATAAGTCACAAAGCACTAAAAGAAAGACATGGAATGATGAAAAACAGCATACTTACCAGGAAAGTTGTGTAGTCTTCAAGAGATACATTTAGGAAGTATAAAGTTGAATGAACCAGTCATTTAACCTTGTTATTAAAATAAGAAAGCACTCATAAGCCATTTCTGAAAACGCTAATTCGAATTCTGATTTTATAGAAGTCTTTTTTTTGTTTGTTTGTTTAAGGAAAGAATTTAAACCTTAATCTGTAAATGAAGAGAAAAAAGGTTGCTATCGCTGTATAAGGATTCTATTGAGAAATATGCAAGAACAAAGTGTTACACAAATGCTAAGCAATAGCAACAAGGGTGGCATTAGTGCCAAGTGAAACTTTTTTTGTCAATTAGTTTAATGTCAAGATTGAATCATTTCAAGCGTTCACATAACAGGACTTTACTAATCACTATGAATCGTGGCCCAATCCAGGAGAATCCATATGTCTTTTCAGTTTCCAGATCGGCACGCACAGATTTCCAAAACTGTTTTCCACTAATGTCCACGAGTAGACAAACAAGCTAAATGATACTCCTACTTTGATGATTTCACATTCCTCATTTCCTGACTTCATATTTCCATGCTCCCTGTTGTTTTAGAAATTATAACCTGCGGTTTAAGATTGTAAAACAGCATATAGTAATTCTCAATTTCAATTGGTGAAAAGTTGTATTCAAAAAGCAATCTTTTAGCTTCTTTTTATTTTTCTTTTTTTTTAAGTATTTTTTTTTCTTTATTCTTTTTCACTTCTGGCAGAAGAATTTGAGTGCCTGAATTTTTTTACTCCTGAACATCTTTAGGGCATTTTCTATTTGATGTTTAAACATCTTTTTTTTTTTTCCTTTTTAGCCTCATCTGAATGCTAAGAGAAAATCTATTACTGTTTCTAACTTGTCAGAGAAAATGTTACATATTAACTGATATCTGACCATGCATGAGAGGCTCCTTTTATTTCCTTGAGAATAAATACCAGAGCGTGTTCAATGGGAAAAGAAAATGGCTCATAATATTGTTTCTAAGAATTGCTTGGAAGAGTTACAGACTTTTTGGGAGAAAACTATTAGAAGGGATGAAAGAAAAAGGGAAAACAAGCAAACAAACAAAAAAACAGAGGCAGGGCACTCTTTAGTTAAAAATAGTCAATAATTCAATTCAGTATCTTGTCAATAATTCAATCTGGTATCTTCCTGTACAAATTCTGTGACTTCGGGTAATTTCAGTGTCCTCAACCATAAAGCTAAAGATAGTAATATATTTTAGAAGTGGCCCTGCAGCCTAGTGGTTAAGGGAACAAGATCCCATATGACAGGCCATGGTTTGATTTCTGGCCCAGCAACTTGAAAAACATGCCAGGTACAGGTGTATGGGTGGCCGAAAATCCTAATAGGATGGAAAAATAAAGGAGAAGGCATTGTGGCATGACCACACCCCTTTAGAGAGGACTTTCTCCCTCTCCCCTTTCCATCTCTCTGTTTCTCTCTGGCAAGCACACACACTTTCTGGCAATTAAACCAAAAGATATGCTTTAAAAAATTAGTGAATGTAAATATCCCTAATATTAGATTGATACCTCTTCCCCCCCCCCAAAAAAAAATCACTGTCTAGAAGGGCAAATATAGTCAAAGATCAGCAAATTTTTATGACTTCTAGGTTGGGTAAAATGCAAAATATTTTCTTTTTTCAATGTGTGTTTTGTTTCCTTCCCAAATTTATTTGCCTATAAAAATATTCTTTCAAAAACACTCTTTCTATCAAGTGTAATATCTAGGAAAAATAGATCTCATTGCATATACATATACTTATAAAAATTGAGGTCAAGAAAGAAAGTAGGTTTAGGGTTTGTCCCTGGTCCAAACCCACTTGAATCGATCCACTGCTATGCCTGCTTGCTAATATTTTCTAATAATCTGCAGAGTTTTGTTCTCCTTTTATTATGTTTGGAAAATATGAGCGTTAGATAGTATGACTGTGTGTTCAGACTGCCAAGTGCCAATAGGAGCAGACTGCACAGCAAGAGAAGTGCGTTTGTTTGACAATGTGTTATACACTATTGATAATGATTTTGAAATTGAAGTTGATACTCTTGCCTTTTGCTCAGTGATATGAAGTTTTAAAATTGTCTTTAATTTCAATTAAAGAGCAATGGTTAGTGCTGTTGTTTATGTTCATCCCTCCTGTCAGTGTATCTGTGTAATTATCACATGTAAGGTTTCAGTCTCCCAAATGCTTTTGAATTTTATCCAGGATAACATATTTCTTAAGGTATTTGCATTTATTCAGTAGAGACTACTCATGAAGCGGCTTGTTTTCTTGATTAAACAGTGTTTACTGTCAGGACCCTTTCTCCTCTGACTCATTCCTCAGCCAGGACCACTTGTAATCAGAGCCAGTGATAGAGTTCAGGATGAACCTCCAGGACTTTGGGGTTTTCATTATTGCATCCCTCAACTAGTGTTAAGCAACAACTCTTAATGTTCACATTATGTTTCAGAGGAAATGTGGAAAGAAAATGTTGGGATTCTAGCTTTCTACCAAAATGCAGATAGCTTAGTGGTTTACAAATGTCAGATTCTAAGAGGGAATGATTTTCATTTTCATCACATCTTTTCTAGTTCACAAAAGAAGATAATTGTACTTGTTTCATACTTGAAACAAGTCATGACCTTAGATACTGGTGAAGAAAGATTACTGATTTGAATATTTGTATCTGAGTACATTTGTCAACCCTCGGGGACAAAAGGAGAACATCCAGTTTTAATTACAGGAAATGGCCAGATTTCAGTAATCCCTGTGATTCCAAGGGAGAGTTTCCACATTAGGTAATTCTCCTTGAAGGACCCCAGAGAAGGTTGCTGGGGTGCTGAAAGTAATTCTAAGTTGTCATCTCCAGTTTTTGAGAATTAAATTCACACTGTCTACACTGCCTTCATGAAGAATCATACATATATTTAGGAGATCTCTAATCATAAGGATCTGAGGAAAGAATCCTGTCATAAATAAGTGGCTAATGATCGGTAATTACTAAGGATTTGGCAAGGGCTTCACTATTCAAGTTCATTTTCCTCTTACTACAAGAGACTACTTAAAATAGCCTTAACCATCAGCCTGTGGCGTGGTGGTTAAGGCAGATGGGTGGTGTCTCATGACCAATTGCTTCATACGAGTCCAGGCAACTTGAGGACAATATCAGGCGTGTGTGCATGCATGTCCAAATCCTGAAAGGGAAAACAAATGGAGAAGGGAAGTAGCATGATCATCCCATGGAGGTGTGTCCTCACTTTCTTTCTCTCTTTCCTTTCCCTCTCTCTCTCCAGCAAGTGTACGCCATCTGGCAAATCTCAAATACACAATATTATGTGTGCACACACACACATACACACATAAACACACGTGTGTGTATGTATATATATATATGTGTATATATATGTATGTGTGTGTGTGTGTGTGTGTATCTGATGGGAGTATTTAACTGAAGGAAAAAAATGCATCCCCAAGTGTACCTAATAAATAAGATCTTTTTGTACTGGCAGTTTAGGATCTAAACAGCTATTTCTTTTATCAAGCTTGCAACTTTGTAGATGAAGAGAACTTGATGTGGTTGTCCTCTGTAAGATTTGAAATTAAGTGTCTTAAAAGTCTTTCATTTTTTCACATCATTGAAAAGGCTTGCTAAAATGTGAATCTCTTGGCCCAGAGAAGGTCTATGGTGAAACCTGAGAATTTGAATACTAGCAAGTTTCCAGGTAATGCTGATTCTGATGGTCTGAGGACCACACTTGGAGAACCATGGCTCTGCACAATGATTTTTCTTAATATAAATTTTAATATGATGCTCTTCTGCTTAAAATACATGAATACTGCCTCCAGACACTCCAATACAAAAGCCAAGCTCATTGGAATTACATACTGATTTTTTTCTCCCTCTTTTTTCTCCCATACCTTTCCTATGTGGACTCTGAGCTCCTGATACTCTCTGATAATGTCCTATCCTCTGTAGCCACTTTCTAATATTCCTTTCCCCCCTCTATTTAGAATATACTTCTCTACTATCTTCTTGACTCTTCTAACCAGTCCTTCGAGACTCAGTTTTCACTTGGCCAAGTCACTAGGCTATATTGTGAAACCTTAATTTACTTTTCAGTTCTGTCCATATAATTTTCTTGGGATGGTGTCTGTGATAGTCATGAGTTCATCTCTGTATCTCCAGAATCTTGCACAGGTCCTGAAACGTAAGATGGAATCAATAAGGAAGCTCAATGAGTGATAGACTGAGTATTGTCAAAGCATCAATGATATTACATGTTTCTTTCTTTTTGTTTTTTTGAGAGGTTTTTGTACAGAGTGCATGCACTCACCAGAAAGACAGAGAGAGACAGAGAGACAGAAAGCGAGAAATCATCCCCCAGAGGGAATGGCCATGCTGCAATCCCTTCTCCTCCATTCTTCTCTCGGGATCTTGGGCACTCACGCACATGTGCCCGGCATGAGTTTAAGCCACTGGGTCTGGGACTCAAACCGTGGTCAACTACATGGGAGTCCAGCGACATAGCCATTACACTAACTGCTGGTCCCAATGATATTACATGTTGCTGATACAGTTTTTATGTATACCTAGGCCAAAAATCAAATCTTCCTATTTCTATATAGCTATATTTGTTATTTATAACATACATGCTTATGATTTATTATGATCATTCAATTCCAATTTTAAAATAATTTTTGTGGGTGAGCTTTGAATATAATCCTCTGTAAGGGACAAAGTCCTTTTCTTAACTTCATTTTTTTTGGATGAAACAGAAATTGAATCCAGAAACTTCTCACAGAGCAGATGCCCTTGCAATTGAAAAGCATTCCCTCTAATAATGCTTGGCATAATTTTTGTTAGGTTTGTATCTCTAGTATAATTACATGATGATTTTAATGGAAATTATAAAGAAGTATTTTACAAAGGAACAGAATATTTTATGTGTAGTTATATGTAAATTTACTCTTATAAATATGCAAGCTTTCTTTTTCACATGGGTATTTGCCTAAGGATCACTCTGATAAATGCAAACAAGACTCATATTATTTATTAGAAGATTGCTGAGATATATAACAGTAATTGTCATACCACTCTGTACAATTCCCTTCCAGAATCTGCTGTTGTTCCTACTGACTGATAATGTACAGTAAAAACTGCCACATTTACTGTTCAAATTAAAACTGAAATTCTGTTCAGATATTAAAATATCTAAACCTTTAATTTTCTTCAGATGCATTTCTTACGTGCATGTAGCTATTTTACCAAATCAATTAAGCTTTTAAAAAAGACCAGGGAGCCGGCAGGTGGCATAATGTCATGTCGCTAGACTCTTATGTAGTCAACATGGTTCGAGTTTTGGACTCAGTGGCTTAAACTCATGCCAGGTGCGTGTGTGTGCGTGCCCAAGATTCCAAGAGGAGAATGGAAGAGAAGGAATTGCCGCATGGCCATCCGCTCGGGGGAGTGATTTCTCGCTTTCTGTCTCTGTCTCTCTGCCTCTCTTTGGTGCGTGCATGCACCCTATAGCAAAAACCTCTCCAGAAATATAAAGTGAGACCAGGACTCACTTTATACAATATGATTTCTGAAGGTATCATTCTTGTCAGTGTTAATCTAATACTAGTTAAAAAAAGAAACCACTCTTCTCTTGTGGAGCCTTGTACTACAAGATACGCTATATCAGAACAGTGTTCCACTATGGGTTGTGGTTTCCCAGGATTAAGTTTGGGGTACAAATAACATTAGTGTCTATTCTTCAATAGATATACAAAACTATTCATTCTTTTTGCAATCTAAATTGCAGAAAAGAAAAAGAAAAGCTTAAGTTTAGTTCACTTCAATTAATATAATTACCACTTATTGAGAAATATCTTCATTTCTACTGTTTATATATAATGCATAGATGCATAAAGATGTAAAGATAAAATTATGTTGCAAAACTTGTTATTTTAGGCCAACTTCAGAAAAACAGTGTTTCAGTTTCCAGTTTGATAAGTGTCCATTGCTCATGTCCTTCGTTTTTAGGCATACATGTCTAATTATTTAACAGAGGTCTTTGTTTTCTAGGTAAAACTTACAGAAAGACACGACAGGTCCCTTGAGTTATTCTGAGATACTGTTGTATCAACGTTTTTGGAAATCCTTTCATTTTTGAGGTATGGTCAATTTTTTAGGAGACTAAATACATCTCAAGACAAAAATTTAGAGCTGAATTCTCAAGGATAGGTACACTGGCTCCTTGATTCTCTCTTTTATGGTGTGATATCATAACGGAATAATAACCAGTATGTAAACTCCCAAAGAAGAGAAAACTTTAACTCCCGATTTCATGATTGATTTTCTCTCTTCGTGTCAAATACGCCACATGAAACTTAGAGTCAAAATCTTCTCCAGATTTGTGCCTATAAAGGCAGTTCTTTCTTTAGTCTAAGTTTTCTCAAGAAAGTAGATACCATGGAGAACAAGAAAACTATTTTAGCACTTAGTTCCAGGAGGACCCATCACTTAGACAGATCTACAAATCATTCCCAATTACTAGGCAAGTGAAATTGTTTTACTCTGTCCTACATTACTAAGCATGTGTGGTACAACTAATTTATTTCATTGCAGTTATTTTAAACTGAATTTTTTTCTTTTGAGAATATGGCAAGGCGTGGACTTTATTGAAGGAGAGGAGAGGAAAAACAAAACTCCCAAGAGGAGAGGGGTCCTGGTAAATGGATTGTCAAAGAGGAACTGGGACTAGGGGTTCTGATCTGGGTCCAATGCCTTGTTTACAAGTATTTTTATAGTAGTGTAGATAGGGTGGCCTGCAAGGGACACTAAGGCAGGGCCCGTCACTGGCCCCAGTCCCAGCTCTGGCTGTGGCCTCAGCCCATCTCCCCCACCTCAAAGTCCCCCTCTTACAGAAAGGTAGGCAATTTTTGTTGTTGTTGTTAATTGCCTACTTCTCTTTACCCTGTAGGACAGCTCCAGCACCCCAGCAGAGCCCAGTTCCATCTCCAGTCCCCTGGAGAAATCCCTAGCGTGCAGCACGATTTTTTCTTTATTCCTCCCTCTTTCATACTTTTTTTTTTTTTGGAGAAATTTTTTCTTTTTCTTTTTTCTTCTTTTTTTGAGAGGTTTTTGCTATAGTGCATGTACGCTCACCAGAAAGACAGAGAGAGACAGAGAGACAGAAAGTGAGAAATCACACACACACACACACACACACACCCGGGGGGATGGCCACACCACAATCCCTTCTCCTCCATTCTCCTCTCGGGATCTTGGGCATGCACGCACACTCACCCACCGCAAATTCAAGCCACCAGGTCCAGGACTTGAACTGCAGTTGACTACATGGGAGTCCAGTGACATAGCCATTACTCCAACTGCTGGTCTCATCTTTCATATTCTTCTTTCTTCCATTTTATATTGTCATCCCCTCCTCACCCTCCTCCCACCCAGAGGGACTAGACAGGTCTAAAATCACAGTTTTAAAATACCCTAGTATTGTGAGGCCCCCTGGGATCCTCCCTCTTACTGAACCACCTGCAAGAAAGGAGAAACTGCTTTTCAGACACCTGAATAGAATACTCCTCCTATAGAGACCACATTGCTAAACATAGCAGAAGAGAGACTTCAGCACATCAGTGCACAGCAAAAAAGCACACTTGCTTTCAGTAGAAGAAACATCCTTGACAAAGTTAGCCAAAAGCAAATACCTCCTCCAATGTTTAGAAGTAGAAGACCCTCAGGTCTGAATAAACCAGGAAATATGCCTCTATCAAAAGAACACAGTAATTCCCCTCCATCTCTTGAAAAAGCAGAAAAGTTACCAAAATGTCAGAGAAAGAATTTAGAACATTCATGGTAACAAAACTCTATGAATTGGAACAGAAAAGAGACAATGAACTACAGGAGATTAGGAAGTTCTTCCACAATATTAAAGAAGAAATGAACACTATAAGAAAGAATCAGATGGAACTATTAGAGATGAAGTCTGTAATACAAGAAATCAAAAACTCTCTCAAAAGTATTAAAAGTTGATTAGACCATGCTGAAGATCGAATCTCTGACATAGAAGATAAATCCTCTGACCTAGATAAACCACCAAAAAGATAGAGAAAATAACAACAGCAACAACCAAAAAAAAAAAAAAAAGACTCCAAGAGGATAATGTATGAGAAATACTTGATTCAATTAAATGTCTAAATATCCGAATAATTGGTATCCCAGAAAGTGAAGAAACTAATAAGGGCATGGAAAATCTATTCCATGAAATTCTGGATAAAAACTTCCCAAGTCTAGGGAAACACTCACACATCCAGATCCAAGAAATACAAAAGGCCCCAAACAGAATCAACCCAAGAAGATCTTCCCCAGGGCACATTTTAGTCAGATTGGCCAAAACCCCAAATAAAGACAAGATACTAAAATTGTCAAGAGAGAAATGACAAGTGACTTACAAAGGTCATTCCATCAGGTCAACACCAGGCCTTTCAACAGAAACAATGCAAGCAAGGGAAGCATGGGAAGACATATTGAAAGTGTTAAAAGAGGAACAATTTCAACCAAGACTATTATATCCATCAAGATTATTCTTCATATGGGAAAAAAAGATTAAAGTCTTCTCAGACAAACAAAACCTGAAAGAATTTGCCAACACCAAACCAGCTCTTCAAGAAACTCTGAAGAGAGTCCTTTCCCAGGAAAACTAAAGAATGAACAGCCAAAAATAAGGGAATAAAAGACAACCAAGACAATAGCCAACTTAAAGTTAGGGACAAGTCTGAAAATATTGATAATAACATTGAATGCTAATAGATTAAATTCTCCAATCAAGAGACACAGACTGGCTGAATGGAAAAAAAAAAAAAAAA
>NW_006160213.1:806552-806992 GCF_000334495.1 Tupaia belangeri chinensis
TGACAAAATAGGCTTTAAAACAAAAACTGTTCAAAGAGACAAAGAAGGGCACTATATTGTAATAAAAGGGTTAATCCATCAAGAAGATATAACGCTTATAAATATCTATGCACCTAACACAGGAGCAACCAAATATGTGAAGGAAAGACTGTTAGATGTAAAAGGAGGGATAGATTGCAACATATTAATTGTTGGAGACTTCAATACCCCATTATCTTCTCTGGACAGAGCTAGACAAAAAATAAGTAAAGAGATAAAGGATCTAAATGATACCATAAATCAAATGGACTTAACAGACATCTATAGAACATTCCACCCAAAAAACGTGAGGTACACTTTTTTCTCACCCCTGCATGGAATTTTTCAAAGATTGACCACATGGGGACCAGCAGTTAGCATAATGGCTAAGTTGCTGGATTCCCATGTAGTCAACTGCGGTT
>NW_006160213.1:807195-808628 GCF_000334495.1 Tupaia belangeri chinensis
AAAAAAAAACCCCCCCCCCCCCCCCCAAAAATAAAGATTGACCACAAGAAAGGGCACAAAACAAGCCTCTACAGATTCAAAGTCATAGAAACTATATCCAGCCTCTTCTCTGACCATGATGTAATTAAACTTGATTTTAATTTCAAGAGAATTTCTCAAAAATACAGAAATACATGGAAGCCATCCAGAAAGTAAATTAAAGTAAAATCTGGTTCTTTGAAAATATAACATCGATACACCACTAGTAAGGCTTATTAAGAAGAGAGAAAGGAACCAGGTAAGTCAAATTTGCAATGAAGCTGGCAACATAACAACAGACATAATAGAAATATATTAGTGTAGATAGCAACACCCCATTGTGCTAGGCCACCCTCTTGCATGAACTTTCTCCCCACCATGATTATGTTCTAACATATCACCATGATTCACATCTCATGGTATCAGCCCTTCATTCCATTAGTCCTATACCAGGATATCACAGCCCCTGACCTCTACCATTCAGCTACCTAATGGCTATAATAACAATTTTTTATAATAATTTTTAAAGTACACTTTTCTTCAAAAACAGTCTCCAGCAGGAACTCATGCTTCAGCCTATATGCAACTGTTATAGTGTTATAAAACAACAAAACAGGGGCCAGCAAATGGCATAGCAATTACATTGCTGGACTCCCACATGGCTAACCATGGTTTAAGTCCCAGATCCAGTGGTTTGAAAATCACACAGGGTGCATGTGTGTGTGTGTGTGTGTGTGTGTGTGTGTGTGTGTGTCCAGCATCCCAGGAGGAGAATGGAGGAGAAGGGATTGCAGCATATCCATCCCCCCTTGGAATGATTTTTTTACTTTCCCTCTCATTATCTCTCTCTGTCTATGTCTATGTCTCTCTCTCTCTCCGGTGAGCACATGTGCCCTAAGGCAAAGATCTCTTAAAAAATACAAACGATCCATGGCTCCTGTGATCTAGCCATTTGGGGAGAAAGGAAGATGTCCCACTCATAACTGGGCCTCCAGCATCCAAA
The DNA here is from genome assembly GCF_000334495.1 of Tupaia belangeri chinensis. Taxonomy (NCBI): domain Eukaryota; kingdom Metazoa; phylum Chordata; class Mammalia; order Scandentia; family Tupaiidae; genus Tupaia; species Tupaia belangeri. The sequence continues at coordinate 808,217 of NW_006160213.1, forward strand.
ACTCGCGTGAACAGCCCTTCTTCAAGAGACAGACAGCTCCATGGCTCCTGTGATCTAGCCATTTGGGGAGAAAGGAATATGTCCCACTCATAACTGGGCCTCCAGCATCCCAAACTCGTGTGATTGAACTTCCAAGTTTGGGAAGAAACCGATCATCCACCAGATGACTAGAAATCACTGCAGGACTATAAGAAATATGGGGAAGCAGGAAAATACCTCTCCCACAAGGGAAAAGGATAGCTCCTCTTTATCCACACACAGTTCAATGGAAATCATGGAAATGTCTGATAAAGAATTCAGAACATTCATAATGGCAAAGCTAACAGAGATGGAAGAGAAGGGAGACAAGGAACTGCTGAAGAGGAAGGAGAAAGGAGTTGAAGAGTTCCAGGAGGTGAGGAAATTCATGCAA
>NW_006160213.1:810190-843097 GCF_000334495.1 Tupaia belangeri chinensis
GGGAGGCATAGAAAGCAACAATAGATACCAGACACAGTGTGGGAGGAGGGTGGGAGATGGCAGAGGGTGAGATAGGGAATCAAAGATGGGAAAAAAGGCAAAATATACAGAAAACAATAAATGGAAAATGATTTGTTGACAATAACACATATGTTGATGTTCTTGATTGAGCCAATATACAGTGTATTCTCAATGGAAAAATCTCATTTTGTATGCTATAATGATGTACAGTGAATGAATGTAAATAAATAAATAAATAAATAAATAAATAATACAAAAAAATATGAGCAGAATTGGAATATAGTAGCAAGACATTATCTTTAGTTTTAGTCTCAGATTGCATAAAATACCAGAAAAGAAGAATCTTTTTCAATTAAATGACCTTTGTGGTCAGAGGACATTCAGGAAAATAAAGACAAGATCTATAGTTGTTAATAAAAATTGTCAAAAAACAAGACTGTCCAGTGCCAATGGCCTAATCTTGAGGTCCAGATAGATTCTGAATGAGTCTAGAATCTTCAGATCCAGGCTTCTTCAGAGCCATGGGATAAAATACATATTAAGAATTTTAGAGAATGGCAAATAGTACTTGTAAATAATTAGTAATAGGTAGAAATAGCAAAGTGCATAGGAAATTTTTTACCTTTAATTCTTTCTTTAAATGTTCTGAATTTCTGGCAAACCTTCAGGTAAAAAAACCACTTATTTTTATTTTAGCATTTCCACTATGTGCTAATAGCTAAATTAACTCAAAGTAATAATTCCTGTGCCATGATTCAGATTAGACAAGGAGTCTCTGGATGTACATACAATCATTACCTTAGGGTGTGGTTAAGAAAAGTTCCCTGAAGTCTATATCTGAGCAAAACCTGAATGATGAATCAGTGAATATAAGGCATTGGAGTAGGAGGTATGATAACTCAGAAGCTTGGACAAGCATGACTGCAGAACGGTAGCTCATTCCGTTGACTGGATAGTAGTACTTTACGTGGGAAATTATGGTGGCCAGTATCCCAAAGCCATACTAACAAGATAAGTGTAACCTTGGTTATCCAGTCAAGCACTTAATCTAGGTGCTACCCAAATAGACTTCACAGGTATAATTAAATCACATTCCTGAAAATGGAGACAATATCTTGGATAATTCAGGTGGTCCCAATCTTAATTGCTAAAACCACTAAGAATGTAAAGTTCCAGCTGAAGCAAGAGAGATGCTGCGAAGAGAGAAAGCAGAAGTGGACACTTTGGATTTGAAGCCTGAGAAGGAACTAACCTGCTGTTACTGGATTTGAATACATTAAGGAGATGGGGAAGCCTGAATGATGTAGATGTCCTGCAGAAGCTGAGAACAACTCCTGGTGAAGGCCAGCAAGGAACTGAGGCTCAAGTCCTGCAGATGCACCCAACTGAACTAAGCCAACAAGAACTTGGAAGCTGATTATTCTGAGAGTTTCCTAGTAAAATCCCAGATAACCAAGACCTTATTTGTGGCCTTGTGAAGCCAGAGACAAAGAAACCACCTCAGACTCTGACCTATAGATTGGTGCTGTCTCTAGATATTAAATTATGGCCATTTCTTTATAGCAGCAAACAAAACCCAATATAGGAATAGTTGTGAAAGATGAAACTAAAAAGCAGTCACCCTCAACTGGGTGCGATATGCCCCCCTCCCCCCTCGGAGGACATTTGACAATGACTAGAGACATTCTTGTTTATTACAAGTAGTGGTGCAGGGTTTGATACTGAGGCCTAGATAGGAATGGTCAGGGACGCTGCTAAAATCCTGTACTACAGAGTAGAGCTCCCTGCAATAAAATATGTCCCAAAATATCGATCGTGTTAAGACTGAGAAACCTGAAGCCAGCCAGTGGCATAGTGGTTAAGGTGCTGGACTCCCACACCTGTGTTTGGCCACAGTTGAAGTCCCAGACCCAGTGGCTTGAAACTCATGCTGGGCATGTGTGGGAGGGTGCCCAAAATCCCGAGAAGAGAATGGAGGAGAAGGCTTTGCAGTGTGGCCATCTCCCTCGGGGACGATTTCTGGCTGTCTCTCTGTCTTTCTGGTGAGCGCATGCACCCTATAGCAACAATCTCTCAGGAAAAAAAAAAAGAAATTGAGAAACCTGGAATGGCCCTGAAGCCAGTGGTTAGGGAAACTGGATCTCACATGGCCAATCAGTTTGAATCACTGCCAGACACTTGAAAGACACATCAGACATATGTATGTGTGTGCCCCAGATTTCAACAGAGTGGAGAAATTCAAAAGAATTGCTGTGTGGGCATACACCACTGTGGGCGTATTCTCCCCCTCACTTTCTCTTGTGTGTGTATCCTATGGCAATTAAAAAAAAAATGAAAAACCTTAGTTTACATATAGGCAAGTGCAGGCTCTATCATCAAAAGTCTTGTATGTCTTGATCCAAAATTTACATTTTATCTTCAAGGCTATGGATAGCAATAAAAGTACAGTTTGTGCTCTTTTCTCCTCAGATTTTGATAAAGACTATTTTATATTTCCTTTGTGTAAAAAAGGGAGGCAAACAGGACTGAGGTAATTATTTCAAACAGTCCTGCTATTTAACAAACATATATTGAAAAAGTAGCTATTAAATTAAATCACATCAATCCCCATCTTTACTGGTCTAACATAAATAATTATCTATGCAAGTGGCCATTTAAAAAGTAATAAAAATTGCCAAAGACTTATAATGACAAATTATTATTGAAAGTGGAAGCTTAATGATAGTTTTAAAAAATATTGTTAAGAAAATACCAGAAGGAAGATTTCATCTAATTAATTTCCTGTGTTTTTGTCTTCATGAAGATGGCTCATCAAATTACTGGGTTTTCTATTCACATCAAATCCACTGCTTGGTTAGGTCAGTGTATAATTAGGCTATTGGACATTTACTTTCTTTAAATCCCTTAGTGTTAATCTTTTACTGTCTTTCCCTCATTTATCTGCAACGTGCATTCCCTGCACGGGCTCATTTTCTATGAGACTTCATAATATTTGTGGAAAATTAAAGTAAAAATTTATTTGATGCAAGAAACTTTGAAATCTGCACATAGGTTTTTCCACTGTCTTTTTGAAGACTCCTCCTCATAGAAAGATAAAAAATAAACTTATTTTTAACTCCCATTTTAATCTTTCACAAGCTAATTTTCATATTTCATATCTATAAAAATGATTATTTGAATTATACAAAAGTCTGGGTAGTATTATGATTAACTTTCATTCTTAAAACTTAAGTTGAAATTTTTTTATAATGGTATATTATCCAAATACTCAAAATGTGCTTGTTTAAAAAAGTTTATTTTATTTATGATTATGATTATTATTTTAAATTTGTTACAGGGCATGTGTGATCACCAGAGAGAGACAGTGAGAGAGAAAATGAGAAAGCAAGTTGCCAGGTTCAGGACATGAGCCGTGATAGACCATGTGGGAGTCCAGTGACCCAACCACCACATCACCTGTTGAACCCTGAATGTGTGCTTACCTTCAACTATCACAAACTGGTTTCTCCTTTAAAAAGAGAATGACAGGCATCCCTGCCAGGGTCTTCATGTCATGATCCACCCCTAGCCTGAGCTTGTCAAGATTGCAGACATGTGCGTGCACACACACCCAGTATGTACATGGAGCCCTCAGGATGCCCTAGGACCTTCCCATGTGGCCTCAGCATCATAGACTGTTGCATTAACTCTGTAGCATAACCTCTAGTTTTATAAATTACCCAGACTCAGATAGTTCTGCAATTAGCAACAGAAGCAACTAGAACATATTCTATGGAGTAAAAATGTAGAATTACAGGATATTCATGTTCCACCTTTGATTAAAATATGTCAGTAATGGATTTTCTTTTAATTTTCTGTAAAGAGAGATTTTCGCTATAGGGTACATGTGCTCACTAGAGAGACACAGAGAGGCAGAAAGACAGAAAGTGAGAAACCACCCCCTCCCCCTGCCCGGGGTGATAGCCATGACACAATCCCTTCTCCTCCATTATTTTCTAGGGATTTGAGCACGCACACACATGCACTTCGTGTAAGTTTAAATAATCGGGTCCAAGATTTGAACCATAGTCAACTATGTGGTAGTCCAATAATGTAACCATTATGCCATCCACTGGCCCCAATATGCCAGCAGTCTTAAAGGTGAAATATCTATAATGCTAATAGGAATTCAACTGCTCAGATTTATCTGTTTCACTCTGTTATGTATTTAATTGATCATTTATTTATATCAGGATGGACTCGTGGATATTTCTTTCTATATGTTGTTTTGTTTTATTTTTGAGAGTTTTTTTGCTTTAGGATGCATGTGCTTGCTGAAAAGAGAGACAGACACAGTGAGAAATCACTCCCAGAAGGATGGCCATGCCACAATCCTTTCTCCTCCATTCTCCTCATGGAATCTTAGACACACACACACACACACACACACACACACACATGCACACACACACACACACACAAACACACACACCCTTGCCTGGCATGATTTTAAAGCCACTGGATCCAGAACTCAAATTGTGGTCAGTCACATGGGAATCCAGCATCTTAACTGCTACATCATCTGCTGGTCTATCTATACTTTCAGTTATAATCCAGTACTGTTTAACTTATTTTGATGCTCAAATTGTACTAACTTTGACCTTTGAGTATTCTTTCACGTTGTTTGTATGTCACAATCATCATGAATCAGTCTTTGGACAACATGCTTATCACCTCCAGTGAAAATTCTTTCTTACTAAGCTTTCATAAACCAGCAACCTGCTCAGAAAGTGTTCATCCAGGTCACAAAACCTTGGGGGGTTTCTAGAGCAAACCTGTGCTTGGCATCTGGTTCTTATTTCAGGGCCATGGACCAAGGTCTGGGACTCAAACTGTGGTTGATCATGTGGGAGTCCAACACCCTTAACTACCATGCCACCTGCAAGGTCCTACTCATTCCCTTTAAATGAGATATTCTGAAGGATTAAAGAACAGGATTTGAATCCTAGTCAACTATGTGGGAGTCCAGCAATGTAACCATTATGCCATCCACTGGCCCCAATATGTCAGCAGCCAATGATCACACATAATTGTGATGTCATGCATTTGGTATGTTTTTAATGTGAATATTGCTATGGTCTTACATGGCCACCAAAATCTTAACATAGTCAGGCCAATTGTAGCTGACCTTCAGTTTAATATTCTTTCTTCACATAGAAACCACAAGGTGCTAATTAATTCATGTTCAGTGAACATAATGAAAACCAAGATGCATATGCATATATATGTATAATTCCTACTAATACGTGTAGTAAGCTTCATAATGCCTTTACCCTGTCCCATTTATGCATGCATATCAATTCTTTATTGTTACCAAACCATCAAAATAAGAAATCTTATATTTATCAGTTAATATGTAAGGCTTATGTATGCATGTGTGTGTGTACACACACACACACACACACACACACACACACATGCATATACATTTATATTACTAAATTCACCTAGAAATAAGTTTTAGCCTAACTTCTAATGAAATAATTTTTCAAAACCACAACATTTTCTTAAAATTTAGGCTAATCTCTCAAAAATACTGTTTGCCAAAACAGTTCCCAATACTAGCATAGCACTTAAATTTAGCAAATCTTTTCAAGAAAAATTCTCCAGATAGAAGTTAATGTAGCTTAATCTATAAAGCAAGGCACTAAAAATGTCTTGATGGGTTCTTGCAACTCCTGAATCACACAGTTTGATCCTAAACTTTTTATTAATTTTTAGTAAAAGTACATATCTGCAGGTATTGAATTCCAGTGAGAATTGCCTCGAAATCAACAAAAGATTAAAAGGACACTAATCATCAGCTCATAACTACTCCTTGCTGAAACACATCTTCATAGTGATAAAAATTGGGCAATAGACAAAGCATATTTAAGATTACATATGAGGGCGCGTATGCATGCATGCCCAATATCCCGAGAGGAGAATGGAGGAGAAGGGATTGTGGCGTGGCCATCCCCCTGGGGTGTGATTTCTAGCTTTCTGTCTCTCTGTCTCTCTCTGTCTGTCTGGCAACCGCACATACCCTATAGAGAAAATCTCTCAAAAAAAAAGGAAAAAAGATTACATATGAATAAAGTTTAACCATAACTAAGCTGTCAACAGCAACCGCTAAAATAAAAATAAACTACAAAATAAATACACCATAACTAAGGCCCAAACTGTGATTACATACTCTACTATGCTCAGCCATAAACTTAAATAACAAAACACATGAAATTATTCAGCACTGCTTAAAACTCGAAGGATTTGGTAATACTTTATATCCCTCTAGAGGCATATAATTGATAAACCCTGATAGACCTCACATAATCTTAGTATCTCTTGCTAATTTAGTTCATTCAGCTATCTTCAGCAATCTCTAAAATGATATTAAAGTAAGCATAAGTATGTACAAAAAAAAAAACATTAGATCAAGACGTAGCTTATAAGATGTAGAGAAATGGGCTACACTTTCTAATTAAAGAATATTTCACTCCTGACAACCCTTATGAAATAAAAGGCCAAAGGAGGATTTGGTAGTAAATTAAGAATAGAGAGCTTGATTGAACAGGGCCATGAAGCATGTGCACACAGTTCATTATCTTCCTCAACTGCTTCAATAAGCCCAAATTTACAATTAACATAAATGCACACAAGAGGAGATAAGTAGTAACAAGGTAAGTGTTCTGGAAAGGGTACTTGGATAAACCAAAGTGCAGCTTAACATAAGCACCTGGCTTATACCTGGAACATTTCATATTTATTTGACCACTTTGAACCAAAACTAGCTTCAAATCTACACAACTTAATAGCAATAATTATTTCACCCAAAATATTTATTCACAGCAGAAAGTACAGGGGATAGGAATTTTCTTAGGGACTATGGAAAAATCACCATAAAGAAATTAGAAAGAACGATTTAAAGTTCAAAAAAGCAAAACCGGCATCTTGTGTTTTTTGCATACTGAATTAACAAGAACAACTTTACAAAAAGAACTTTGCTTAAAAAATAAGTCATGGAGATATTCTTTTATATTGACTTTTGGAAATTTTAAACTTTTGTGTTTACATATCAACCTATGTTATAGTTTCAGTTAATTTTTGTAGAAGGTATACATCTGTGTATAGATTCCTTTGCCTTTTTCTTTCTTTCTTTTTTTTTTGTATATGAACCTCCAATTTTTCCAGACCATAGTTGAAAAGACTATTCTTTATCCACTGAGTTGCCTTTCAATCTTTGCAAAATATTAGTTGACTATATTTGCAAGAGTCTATTTAGTTTCTCTATTCTGGTCCATTAATCCTGTGTTTATTTTTCACCAGTATCATGCTGTCTGATTTCTTTGGTCTCATGGTAAATCTTGACATTGGGTAGTGTGAGTCCTCCAACTTAGTTCTTCATTTTTAAGTTGCTTATTCCAGATCTTTTGCTTTCCCTAAAACCCTAAAATCCATTTGTCCAAATTTTCTAAATAACTTGCTAAGATTTTGATTGAGATGCATTAATTATTTTAGATTGAGTTAAGAACAATTGGCATCTTAATATTAATTATTCCATCCTTAAACATGAAACATTTCCTTACTTACTTAGATGCTTTCTTTCATCAATGTTTTATAACACACAGATTTTTTTCATATATCCAAGTTGGCTTTTTTATATGATGTTGGTAGGGATCTGGTTATGTTTTCCTTTATACTTTAAACATGATGTACTCAGCAAACTCTGCTTCCTCTGGTGATTTGTGGTTTCAATTTTACTGAGTATTTTTTTTTTTTTTTGCATATACAGACATATTTGCTTATCAGATTTCTTGCTGGCCTCAGCAAGAAATTTTCTTCATTGGGGTCACCAATATGGCTGCCTGTCTCTGCAAAAGCAACAAGAAGCAAGAGACACTGAGATACTTAAACAATGCCACATGAAGCAAAGTCTTCTGTTACGTGAAGATAAAAGTTTCATTTAATTTTGCAGCTAAAAGATCATTAGGTATGTTGACAATAACAAATTTAGTGCAAAGGTCAAAGCAGAAGTCAAATTTTCATTGAATTAAAAGGTGATTTGGAACCTGGCCACATAGTGGGCCTTGTGAACATGGTTAACTATTGTTTGAATCTCAGCTCCAGCAACTTGAAAAAAACATGCAGGCACGTGTGCATGCTCCAACTGCTGACGGGATGCAGAGATGAGAGGAAAAGGACTGTATTGTGACTATGCTCCATTGACTGGTTCTTTCTCTCTGGTGAATGTATATACCCTCTAGAAATGGAAAAAAAAATGGAATGGAAAAAGAAGAAAGAAGAAAAGATATTAGAAACTGATCAAATGAAAACCTGATGTACATGCAAGTACTTCCAGAAGCTAGATTATACAATAATGACAGAAAAAAACAGCAGTTCTTAAAAGATGTATAAAAGGAGGAGGTTTAATGTTACTTTTTTAGTTTTTATATAGGAAAATGCTGAACAAAATGATGATCTTCTCAATGATTTAATAAAATATTATAGTTTATGGAAATGGCCAACTTCTTAACAATCTCCTTTGAAAGTAGTTCTCTCTCTCAAAAGCTATTGGATGATGATGATGGGAATTTTAATGTCTTTGTATTGACTGGTATGCATGGTATTCCTTCTGGAAAAAGAAATGTAATACACGGTAAAGTTATATGTGATTCAACGTAATATTAACAAGATTATGATAATAATAAATTTTTTAAAAAAGAATCCATAGTTCACCATTATTATAATGAAATCAAATTTCTAACTTTAACTTAAAATTGAAAACAATTATACTTCAGTGTATGTAAAGTAATGAAGACACTCTAGGTCAAGTTATTGTTATTATTAATTATTATTATTGTTGTTATTATTATTTTATTTGCTACAGGGCACATGAGCTCACCAAACAGAGGCAGAAAGAGAAAGTCAGAAAGCATTCCCCAGGGGGTTGGCCATGCTGCAATCCCTTTTCTTCCACTCTTCTCTGTGGACTTTGGGAATGCACAGGCCCGTGCTTGGCATGTATTTCAAACTGCTGGGTACAGGACATGAACTGTGCAGCTGGCCATGTGTGATTCAGTTGCCTTAATTACCAGGCCACTGACTGGACCCCAAATTATTTTGATAATAGTTTTTAGTTCATTAAATTATAGATTAAATTTAATTAAATCCAATTTTTATTTTACTTATAGTATGAGAAGTTTCATACTAAATGTTGTGATAACACTATTTTTATTTTTCCTTTACTTCATTTATTTTTCATACCTACTTCAAAATACACAGCACTATGATACACTACAGTGCACTAGTATCCTTATTTACATTTGAGAAAAAGGGACCAGAAGATGGCATAATGGTTAGGTCACTGGGCTCCTACGTAGTTGATAGCAGTTCGAGTTCTGGACCTGGCAGCTTAAAACTCACACCAGGTGCATGAGCATGTGTGCTCAAAATCCTGAGAGGAGAATGGAGGAGAAAGGATTGCAACAGGGCCATCCCCCTTGGGAGGGTGATATTTCGCTTTCTGTCTCTCTGGCAAGTGCACATGCCCTATGGCAAAAATCACTCTAAAACATTTTTTGGAGAAAAACAAAAGTATAACTCAGGAAATTTGTTAAACATAAAGCATGATTTATTGACTCATATACTGGAAAGTGGAAGGCAACAATTCCCTAGTTACTGTTGTGCATCCAATGGCAACCTCAGGGCAACGCCAACGCCAGCCATCTTCTCTATCAAGACTTGTCTTCTTTTATTTCTTTCTTTCCTTTCCTTTTTTTTTTTTTAAAAGAGGGATTTTTGCTTTAGGGTGTGTATGTTTACCAGAGAGACAGAGAAACAGAGAGAAATCTCCTCCCCCTGCCACCACACCCACAGGGAATGGCCACACCACAATTCCTTCTCCTCCAGTGTCCTCTCAGGATTTTGGGTATGCACACACATGCACCTGACATGAGTTTTAAGCCACTGTGTTGAGGATTGATTGATACCACAATCAACAATGTGGGAGTCAAGTGATGTTACCATTCCACCATCTATTGGTCCTGTGCCTTGTCTTTTTCATTTGCTTCGTCCTAAGTTAGGTACTTCCTGCAATGAGCAAACAGGGCCACCAGCCACTCCTGACATATAATATCAGCTATGGTTCTGGACTGAAAACCAGAGATTAATCGGTTATCCTGGATCCCAAGGCCACCAGTTGTGCAGAAGATGTGCCCTCAGTTCCATGGCCTCAGGGCAGGAGGAGTTCTTCAAAGGAATGTCAAAGTTTTGTACCAAAAGAAGGCAGCAAGGAGGCTAGGAAAGAGTAAGCAAGACATTAGAGTATAACAGTGCTTTCAGAAGTTAAGCACACTTCCTAAACATAATTTGTTTGTTATGGGAGATGGTCATATGACTCTAAGATAAGTGCTTATCCTTTACATCATAATTTCCCCTTATTCAGGAAGAGGTATAAGCTTATTTTGTTGAAACACACTGGATAGTTATTTACAATTTATGGAGTGTTTTCATATATGTTATCTCAGCTGAGAAGTAGGAAATGTACTCTATCTGCATTGCCATTCTGATTTCTTTAGCTATTTCTGGCAGCTTTCACTTTTCTAAACTGACTGGCTATGTGAGATGTTACAGCACTCAGAATCAGACCTACTTTCTCTCAACTTTTCTTGTGGCAAGAACATGTGGTTAAGTCATTATATTATATTCCTACTGTGATGCAGCCTGAATATAAAATAAAAATAGGCAGAGAGGCTGGATCAACCCCCAAAATAACAAGCAGAATGTGTGCTTCCAACCAAGCATCTACGGCAGTGATCACAATTTTGTGAAGTATGGATAGTCCAGTCTGAGATAGCCAGTGGTTGCTTACATAGGCAAAATAAGTTATAGCTTCACATTCTCAGTCAAGAGCTCTGACACAGAATTATTCTGTAAGCTTCATAAGAAGACTATTTTACCCAGAAAGAACATTGTATTACAAAGCAATTAAAAAACTGAAACCAACTTATTACACGGGGCAAATACAAATGTAAAAATAGAATGACAAGTAATGCAAAAGGATAAAATTTCATACTTTGCACATAATGATAATCATTATTACATTAGATTGAATTCAGTATTCAGAAATGTTTCTTTTTTCTAGTCTAAATTTAATTCCTTAAAGATGCATTCAACAGCCTGTAATAAATGACGACCAGTGGAAATCTGAAGAAAAGTTTCTAATGGCCATTTTTTACTGAAATATATGCTTTTTGCAAAAGCTTTCTTGCCTTTGATTTTTAGATCTTTTTAAAATTGTGCTAAAATATTTTGGAATTTTTAAAACTGTCAGTTCTATCTTAGGGCAGACCCATATTTGTTCATTTCTTTCCCACAAGAATGGCTGTCATTCATCGTGTCACTTACAATGATTACTTTTTTTTTTTTCATTTAAAAAGGTGCTGTGGGGATGAATAATTTGAACCTGACACATGTTCTTCTTCTTTTCATTTATTTTATTTTTTCATTTAATCAATATACATTGCTCAACTTGTAAGTTGAATTTACCCCACATGAATACACTTCACACCAGTCCAGTTGAAGATACAAAACACATTATCATCAACAGATAATAATCCGTATCTGTGATCCACCAATGTCTTCTTAACAGTAGTTGCACCATTATGAACTTGGAGCATGTATGTAATCACCTACGATACAAAGTACGCAGGGAAAAAGCTTGTGTTTGAAAATAGGAATAATTTTCAGTTGGAGGCACCAGAGGAAATGCCTTGGAGAAGGTAGCATTTGAGCTATATTAGGCACAAGGTATAAGGTTTTAAAATATTTGAAGCACTGAAAATAAGGAAATCTTAATCTTACTGTTAGTGTTCCCATCTCTCCCTCTCTCTTTGTCTATCACTTCCTCCCTTCCTCTCTCATCTACCCTCTAGTGACATCAACTGCATTCTAATCACTAAATATACTAAATTTCTAGAGTCCTCCTCACACTAGTGCCTGGAATATCCCCCTGTCCTCTAAGGGACTGTTATCTTCCAAACTTGATCTCGAATACTATTTTCTCTGAAGATATTTGAAAGTCTTTGAACAGTATCACGAAATGGTCAGATCTATACTTTTGGAGGTTTAATTTCACAATAGATAGTAGTGAGATAAAAATGTAATTGTGTTAATATGCAGAAAATAGAATTTAATATTAGACAATGAAAGGGTATAACAATAAGTAGAAATCATCATGGAATATATTTAGTTACTAAAAGATCATACTATACTCTGAGCCTAGTATCTTCAGTAAGGTTATTCCTTTAAGATAAATGGGGGAAAAGGGAGAGAGAAAATGTTTAGGATGAAAAGTAACAAATTGAAATCTGGGCATAAGCATTTAGAGGTATTTTTGGTGGCATCAAAATGGAGACGTTCCATGGACCCTTGAAAATAAATATCTAAAACTCATCTGAAGAAAAATATTAAAAGTTTGGCTCAAGAAAAATAAGAGCATAAGGAGCCAATATACGGCATAGTGGTTTTGTTGCTGGATTCCCACATGGCCAACCACAGTTTGAGTCCTGGACCCAGTGCTTGAAACTCCACAGAGAAGAATGGGGAAGAAGGAATTGCAGTGTGGCCATCCCCATTTGGGGGTGATTTCTTACTTTCTCTCTCATGTCTCTGTCCTTCTCTCTCTGACAAGTGCACGTACACTAAAGGCAAAAACCTGTACCAACCCTCCCGCCCCCCCAAAAAAAACAAAAAAAAAAACCCAAAATTAGACTAGAATGCTAAGGGAGATACACATAAGTAAGTGGGGAAAAGGGCACTGTGGTTATTGTTGGCTGTGCATAAATACTGATATAGACTATATTGACAGGGGTAAATTGTTAATTTACAAAGATGTTTAAAGATTAAATATTCTCCTTTTTTGTAGTAGTTGACTTATTTTGGAGATTCATCAAAAACTGACCAAAACTATCTGATTCTAAGATATTTGACTATTTAATGATTAAATAACTAAAGTTAAAGGTTACCAAAATGTAAAAATAGAATGACAAGTAATGCAAAAGGATAAAATTTCATACTTTGCACATAATGATAATCATTATTACATTAGATTGAATTCAGTATTCAGAAATGTTTCTTTTTTCTAGTCTAAATTTAATTCCTTAAAGATGCATTCAACAGCCTGTAATAAATGACGACCAGTGGAAATCTGAAGAAAAGTTTCTAATGGCCATTTTTTACTGAAATATATGCTTTTTGCAAAAGCTTTCTTGCCTTTGATTTTTAGATCTTTTTAAAATTGTGCTAAAATATTTTGGAATTTTTAAAACTGTCAGTTCTATCTTAGGGCAGACCCATATTTGTTCATTTCTTTCCCACAAGAATGGCTGTCATTCATCGTGTCACTTACAATGATTACTTTTTTTTTTTCATTTAAAAAGGTGCTGTGGGGATGAATAATTTGAACCTGACACATGTTCTTCTTCTTTTCATTTATTTTATTTTTTCATTTAATCAATATACATTGCTCAACTTGTAAGTTGAATTTACCCCACATGAATACACTTCACACCAGTCCAGTTGAAGATACAAAACACATTATCATCAACAGATAATAATCCGTATCTGTGATCCACCAATGTCTTCTTAACAGTAGTTGCACCATTATGAACTTGGAGCATGTATGTAATCACCTACGATACAAAGTACGCAGGGAAAAAGCTTGTGTTTGAAAATAGGAATAATTTTCAGTTGGAGGCACCAGAGGAAATGCCTTGGAGAAGGTAGCATTTGAGCTATATTAGGCACAAGGTATAAGGTTTTAAAATATTTGAAGCACTGAAAATAAGGAAATCTTAATCTTACTGTTAGTGTTCCCATCTCTCCCTCTCTCTTTGTCTATCACTTCCTCCCTTCCTCTCTCATCTACCCTCTAGTGACATCAACTGCATTCTAATCACTAAATATACTAAATTTCTAGAGTCCTCCTCACACTAGTGCCTGGAATATCCCCCTGTCCTCTAAGGGACTGTTATCTTCCAAACTTGATCTCGAATACTATTTTCTCTGAAGATATTTGAAAGTCTTTGAACAGTATCACGAAATGGTCAGATCTATACTTTTGGAGGTTTAATTTCACAATAGATAGTAGTGAGATAAAAATGTAATTGTGTTAATATGCAGAAAATAGAATTTAATATTAGACAATGAAAGGGTATAACAATAAGTAGAAATCATCATGGAATATATTTAGTTACTAAAAGATCATACTATACTCTGAGCCTAGTATCTTCAGTAAGGTTATTCCTTTAAGATAAATGGGGGAAAAGGGAGAGAGAAAATGTTTAGGATGAAAAGTAACAAATTGAAATCTGGGCATAAGCATTTAGAGGTATTTTTGGTGGCATCAAAATGGAGACGTTCCATGGACCCTTGAAAATAAATATCTAAAACTCATCTGAAGAAAAATATTAAAAGTTTGGCTCAAGAAAAATAAGAGCATAAGGAGCCAATATACGGCATAGTGGTTTTGTTGCTGGATTCCCACATGGCCAACCACAGTTTGAGTCCTGGACCCAGTGCTTGAAACTCCACAGAGAAGAATGGGGAAGAAGGAATTGCAGTGTGGCCATCCCCATTTGGGGGTGATTTCTTACTTTCTCTCTCATGTCTCTGTCCTTCTCTCTCTGACAAGTGCACGTACACTAAAGGCAAAAACCTGTACCAACCCTCCCTCCCCCCCAAAAAAAACAAAAAAAAAAACCCAAAATTAGACTAGAATGCTAAGGGAGATACACATAAGTAAGTGGGGAAAAGGGCACTGTGGTTGTTGTTGGCTGTGCATAAATACTGATATAGACTATATTGACAGGGGTAAATTGTTAATTTACAAAGATGTTTAAAGATTAAATATTCTCCTTTTTTGTAGTAGTTAGTCTCTTTTCTGTAGTAGTTGACTTATTTTGGAGATTCATCAAAAACTGACCAAAACTATCTGATTCTAAGATATTTGACTATTTAATGATTAAATAACTAAAGTTAAAGGTTACCAACCAAAACTCTTAAAAAATAAAAAGGAACTGGGGTCAAGTCAGCAGGTGCATAGTAGTTAAGGCACTGGATTCCCACAGTTTGAGTCCCAGACCTGATGGCTTGAAACTCACAGCAGGCACCTGTGCATGCAATGACCAAACTCTCAGGAAGAGAATGGAGGAAAGGCGATTGAAATGTGGTCATTCCCCCCTGGAGGATGGTTTTTCACTTTCCCTCTCACTGCCTTTCTCTCTTATCTCTGACCAGTGAATGCCCTATGGCGAAAACCTTTAAAAAGAAAAAATAATGGAGAAAGACACTGGGACCAGCATTTAGAGTGGAAGTTAAGGCAACTGAATTCCACATGGCCACCTGTGTGTATCAAGTCCCAGAGTACATGGTTAGAAAATCATGCCAGGCATATGTGCATTGTGTGCCCAAAATCCCAAGAGAGGAATGGAAGAGAAGGGATCGTAGCATGGCCATCCCCCTGAGAGGTATTTTCTCATTCCCCCACCCCCATCTCTCAATCTCTCTGGCAAGCACACACACCCTATAGTAAAATGAATAAAAAAAAATTAAAAAAAGAGTAAAAGGAAATTTGATAGATATATTTTCCTACCACCATCTGTGACTTTTACTAATGTCTTCCTCTGTGAATTCCAGAAACCATTCTTATGTTATTAAAAGAAAGCTATACTAGATGATGACTGGATTTTTAATAGGAGCAGACACCATTCATCTGTCTATAAGATAATAGAATCATCTAGTTAGTAAAAGTTAATTTTAAAAATCTATATACAATATCATGGAAGAGTTTTAAATGTATTTTAAAGTGATATATTTCATCTTTTATATCTTTAGCAACAGTTTTTTTTGTTTTGTTTTTTGTTTGTTGTTTTTTTTTAGTGCCCTACAAGCACTGTTTCTAATCACCCTATCTCCTATCAATGATTTTTCCTATAATCAAGTACTATTAGATTTGGAGCTTATACTTAGAATTAACTCAGAAATCAAAACTGATATTGCAATTGCAATGTTACTCATATCACAATATCTTATCTGTTATTGTCACCAGGGGAGAATTGAAGGGGTTGGTCTAATTTGCTCTTGTCAGCGGTCATTTCAATCTAATTTCTTTTAAATTACATTTTTATTGAACACAACACAGATTCTAATAGGTTTTGTAGTTCTGACATAAGATGTTTATAGTTGATCTAACTTAATAATACATAGTTTAGTGTGTATCTAACTTTGAAGAATCAAAAATGTTTCATTTTTTCTTATAACTTTGTAGTTTAAATGTTGAATTATCTTTTCTCTTGAGTAATTTCTGGCCTGGTACTAGGAAATAAAATAGGAGAAAATCTCAATCCTACTCCCTCTGGACCCATAACATGACTTAATTAAATAACAAGCAACAAATTAGTTTTTAAGGGATTAGGATCAAAATGCCCAATTTTGTGTTTGTTGTAAGGCTAATTAAACACTTTAATTCTTCATGATTGAATGAAACTAAATATTTTGTTCAGCCGACACTTAATGTTATGATTTTGTGGAACTAAATGATTCCTAACAATGTTAAATAATATATATCATCATTATGTATTATTATTATGATCTACACAAATGAGTAAAACAAATATGACCCAAACATAAAGATGAATTTAAATAAGGTCCCAACATGCTGAAACATTTACTGGGCAGAGGTTCTTAATAATGTGACTAAATATTCAAAACAAAACAGTTGATTATTGCTCTTTTTGCCTCTTTCAAATAAGGCAAAAAAGATGTGAGTGGGAACTAATGTCAACACAGTTGAAAGTAATCATCTCATCTCATCTCTCTAACTAGATTTTCCTATGCAGGATATCATTATTCTCTTAACCTGAGCAATTTGACCTCATCATTTATAATATACCCTTCTTTTCTGTATCTACTTTTTATCCATCTGAATCTTCATTTACTTAAAAACTTCCTGGCCACACCTATTTTTGTCACAGTTTGATCTTTATGCAAGAGTGACACCAAGGGAAAAATAATTTCCCCTGGTTCCTCCTCCCCTAGTGAAAGAAGGCAAATGCTGTTTTCATAATCTTCCCAAAAATTACTAATAAAGAGATCTCTGACCTGTATTTTGAGACAAGAGAACTGAAAGAACTCTGATAAAATAATAGAACTACTCACTTGTACATAGGTTTTGAGGAGTTTGAGGTAAATAGAAATATAAATAAAATCTAGATGAAAGTCTCCTTCTGTCCTTTGGGTAAATATCAAAGACTAGGACAAACACTGTATGTCCCTGTTCAATACATGCCAAATATCTGCAATCTATGGCAAAAATTGAAAGATTCAAAGACATATAGTAGAAAGGACAAATGTAGATTCTAGAGACTGTAAAGAGGGATCAGTACTGGGGTAAGTAAGAGGGTCTCAAGAAAAACAAATTGACTTAACAGACACAGAATGTAAGGTTCTTTGTTGAAGAAGATGTATGTGGTAATACCTTTAATCTGATTATCACGCATTGCATGCATACTTTGAAAAACTATATTGTATGCAATAAAAATGTCATTAAACAATTAAATTTAATATACATATTATTAAAGGGAGTCAATGACAAGGTGGACTTGGTGCAAATTTCCTGAATTAGAGCCCCTTTACTTTACACTGAGTTAGGTGAGGATTAATTTCATATTTTAGGCTGGATTCATGTTCATATGTAGAAGTTATGTTGCTCCAGAAGAAGGGATGTTAGAGTAAGGTATAAAGAACACATTCTTTATTCATTAACTTATTCATTAAACATTTATATCTAGTGAGATTCTCCTATGTGCAAGGCTCTGAGCTACGTAGTGTGGAAACTGTTAAGATACCAATCTAACATCAAAAAGTCTAAGGTCTAGGGAACCAGCAGTTAGCGTAATGGCTATGTCGCTTGACTCTCATGTAGTCGACTGCGGTTCGCATCCCAGACCTGGTGGCTTAAAACTCACGCCAGGTGTGTGTGTGTGCATGCCCAAGATACCAAGAGGAGAATGGAGGAGAAGGGATTGCGGCATGACCATCCCCCCTGGGGGGTGATTTCTCGCTTTCTGTCTCTCTGTCTCTCTCTGTCTGTCTGGCGAGCGCACAGCGCCCTATAGCGAAAACCTCTCCAAAAAAAAAAAAAAACAAAAACAGTCTAAGGTCTAATTGTGAGAAAGAAAAATAAACTCGAAACTCTATTTTAAAAAACTGCATTAGATTATGAAAATATATGAGGTAATACAAGGATTTCACTAACTAAACAGAAAAGTCAAGAAATGTTCCTGAGCAAGTGGCACTTGAGATGAATCTTAAAAAATAAACTTTATTTTGAGAGTTTTTTGCTATAGGAGTGCTTGCATTTGCCAGAGAGACAGAGAGAGAGAGAGAGAGAGAGAGAGACAAAAAGCGAGAAATCACTCCCTTATCGGATGGCCACACTGCAATACCTTCTCCTCCATTTTCCTCTCAGGATTTAGGGCATGTACGGACTCACACCAAGTGAGTGTTAAGCCTCCAAGTCCCAGATTTGAACTGCAATCAACTGCACGAGAGAGAGTCCAGCAATGAAACCATTATACCATCAGTTCACCCCTTAAAAAATAATAATAATAAAAAATTGATCTTTTTTCCCCCCCTTACTGAAGAAATTGGGAGAGAAGGAAAAGTAATAAAGTATTAAGTAAATTTTGGGTTGTCAGAAAAGTCATGATGTCTTTTTCTGTTTTTCTATGCAAATGTATCATGATTTTTTTCAGATAATCCTATAGCATTAGTAATAATAGCTACCACTTAAATAACAGTAATGGCTATCATACTAAAAGAACGGATTTTAAACATTCTCACCACAAAGAAACAGTGTGTCTGAGGTGACGGATATGTTAATTAGCTTGATTTGATGATTCAATAATTTATTCATGTACAGAAACATCACATTGTACCCCATAAATATATACAATCATCATATGTCAATTAAAAATTTTTATACATTAAAAAACAACAGCTATCACTTAGAGTTATATATCATCTTCTTTATTTAATCTTCACAATATTCTGTGATATGTGCCAACATATTTATTTCACAGATGTGAAATCTGAGCTTGAAGAGCACATTATTCACCCGAGTTCTCAAAACTACTAGTAAAAGAGCTGGATTTATATTGTTTATTTTATTTTGCTATTCTTCAAAACACCTGCTTTGTCCCTATGCTGACACGTCCTCTGACAGGTCCTGTGAAGGATAAGAAGTGAAGTATACCAGAAGCATAGACAGAGGGATGAGTGTTTCATGGAGAGTGCTGAAATGGAGAGACCAGTTCTGGAGTGTGAAGGTCTTTGCAAGAATAGGTAAGGGGATGGAAGGAATTTTGCTTCAAACAAAATTTCATGGCATATACTAAAATGGTAAGTTATCATCATTAAGCTAATGAAACTTCACTTTTTTCTCAGTTGCAATATTTTCAAATTGCAAGAAACTTAGCAAACTATATTGCTCAGCTCTTCAGCTTTACAAGTAAAAAGATGGAGACCCAGATCAAGAACATAAAATAAGCTGAAATTAAAACACCTTTATTTCTACATGAGCCCACTACTGAGTCTGCACTTCTTTCTTTTAAGTGATGTAGAGCCATGGTTGGAGTAGAGAGGAGCTCAGGATGATGAGGGAAAAGAAAAAGACTGCATAAGGTAGTTGAGTACCTTAAATATGGAACTGAGAAATTAGCCAGGCAGCCAAGTACTCATTCCTCCTTGGTTCTTTTTTTGTTTTTTGTTTTTTTTTTTTTTTTGAGAGGTTTTCGCTATAAGGCGCATGTGCTTGCCAGACAGACACAGAGAGAGACAGAGAGACAGAAAGCGAGAAATCACCCCCCAGGGGGGATGGTCACGGCGCAATCCCTTCTCCTCTCCTGATTTTGGACATTCATGCATGTACGCCTGGTGTGAGTTTTAAGCTGCAAGGTAGGGGACTCAAACCATGGTGGACTACATGAGAGTCCAGTGATGTAACCATTACGCCATCTTGTTTCCAGTCTTATTTACAATCTTAAAATAAATTATAATGTGACAATAGGAAAGATGGTGGCAAATGCCAAAGATTTTTTAAGAATGGAATAGCAAGAATATATTTTATAATGGTACGTTAGTTTTGAGCCTAGAATTAAGGGTCCATGGCAGAGGCATAAAGATATGGGAAAATGACACTTATGAAGTAGTTTAGGCTCGTCGAACAAAATACGAACATCTTTGTGGTAGGGTTAGGGTTAGGGTTAGGGTTTAGGGATAGAGTTAGGGTTAGTGTTATGTTTTAAGGATAGTGTTAGGGTGCACTCACCCTATGGCAAAAAATTTTTTTAAAAATTAAAGGGGAAATCATTCCTCCTTGGTTCTTTTTTTGTTTTTTGTTTTTTTTTTTTTTTTGAGAGGTTTTCGCTATAAGGCGCATGTGCTTGCCAGACAGACACAGAGAGAGACAGAGAGACAGAAAGCGAGAAATCACCCCCCAGGGGGGATGGTCACGGCGCAATCCCTTCTCCTCCATTCTCCTCTCGGGATCTTGGGCATGCATGCACACGCGCCCGGCGTGAGTTTTAAGCCACCGGGTCCGGGATGCGAACCGCGGTTGACTATGTGGGAGTCCAGCGACATAGCCATTACACTAACTACTGGTTCCCATTCCTCCTTGGTTCTTGAATAAAAATCAGTTAACTAACCCTTCCAATTTTGGTGGTTGGGATCTCACTGTATTTTTAGTGCTTAGAAAATATTAAAGGGATTTTTCAGATCATTAATAATGACAAACATCATTATGAATTTCATTTAAAAGAAAACAATGCAATAACCCAGAAAAATCTAATACTTCAGTGTGTTTCTAAAATCACAGCTTTTAAATTTAGGATGGCATTGGTAACTACATCTACTAATAAGTCTAAGAAACTACATCTACTAATAAGTCTAAGAATAACTTGTTCACCTATCCACTATGGGCTTTGTCATCAAAGAGAAACTGAGCTGACTCCAAGTTGATCATAATAGAAATTAAAATAAAAGAAAGAAAGAAAAGAAGAAGAAAACAACCCTCAGCTGTGTCCCAACTGTAGCCTTTTCATTACTGTTGACAATGAAAATGAAAGTCACAAAGAACACAGCTGGAATTTTAACTCTTTCGTTGAGATCAAAGATTTGGCAGTTAGAAAAATCATCCTTTTGACTTGTAAACAAAACAAATCTTATATGGATGTCAGAATAAATAAAGTGTTTCTCATTCAAAGTTACCGTTTTGGCAAAACGTACTCATCATACCTATTAAGAGATGTAAGGTAGAGTATTTATCACTCTACTGCCATCTTAACCTCAGACATAATTATTTAAGATGAAATAAATATATACTTAGAAAACAAGGAAGATATATTACTAATTGTCCACTAGGCAGTCAATTGCCAGTTAGAGTAGCCACTTGTGTAAACTCTGTCAAACATGCTGACCCAAACACGTCTCTAACGATTTTCAACATCTGGCTTAAAAGCTTCCCTGTAATTATTTTCATTTTGCATAAGCAAAACTCACTAAACCCTGCATCTGTGGTGGTGATATACAAAACATATAAATTTGGAGGGATTCATTAGATATTGCCAAAGAAAATGCACCAATGGCTCAGAGTCGTTTAACTCCTGCTCTTTTGTTAAATTAGCCAGCAGTGAAGGCCTTCTCTTCAAAAGATCATACAGTTCATCTTGACTTGTTTCTGCTTGGGGTGTGTTTATTGTATAGGAATAGACATGTAGAAAAGTTACAAAGATTCTGTCCTTGCTATCCCTGATTTTCTACAGAGGAGGCAGTAACAAGGTATTACAGATATCAGAATTAATATAGATAAGAAATGCTGTCTACAATTTTTGCTGCAGTAAAGCTGTGGGTCTAATTTTGGTACAATTTTCTTGGGAGAATGCTTAAAGCACATTTAACATATTATTTTATCAAAAATTTCCAAATTCTGATGGTGCACAAACATTGACTTTCAAAAACTATAAATCATTTATAATCCTATATTATAGATGCATATATTTGTGAATGGTGTATAGATAGAAGTGTCTAGTATCGGGAAAATCTCTTCACTATATCATACCTTGTTCTAAAAATGTCGTATTATAATTCTATGTTAGAATACCATAATATAAGTCTACTCAATTACACTCAGATTTATTAACCTCAGTTAAATAAACTTGTCCATGTGAAAATGTTCAGAAATGTTTTAATATATGTTTATTTTTCTTAGTTTTCATCTTTGGTTGGTTATTTCTCTCAACCTGCTCTAGGGAAACTGGAATAGTCTAGGTTGGATGATGTATATTTATTAGCTTCAGAATCACATCTGTGTGCTCAGATTGGAGGAAAGGTCATAAACACAATGAATGTTGCTAGGAAACCATGCCTTTTAGTCAATTTAGTTGTGAAGATGAAAGGGATTTTTTTTGTACAAAGATGGGTTATTTGTATAGTACAATGAATAATCATTTTATTTTGATCTTTGAATTTATCATTTAAAAAATAACACTTTTCATTAGTAGCTTTTCCTATTTATTACTTACTTGGATTTCAAATATTTGAAATTCAAGACATGAATATAGTTTTCTATGAAAAGAAAGGTTGGTGGCAATTTTCATTTAAAGAAAATAATCTTGTTGGTGAAATGTAGGGATATCTAATACGTAGAGCAAAGCATTAGAATCATAAAAAGATTAATAATCAAATAATAAAAGTCAAGGAACAAGAAGCTAAGTCCCTTGAAATAGCCTTTAAAAGGATTTTTGAAAGCTTAAGTGCTATAAACAACCCTGACACTTCTTTTTGTGTTTCAAAACACCAAAAGTGTTTTGTGATCCAGGCAACTTTTCATGAAGATTAATCTAAAAGAAAACAGACATGTTTCACTGGTCAACAATGATTAGATGATCCTTTGACATAACTAAGTAGTCTAGTTCCACAGAACTGTATTAGCTCACTTAAGTACGTAATTAGCTTATGTTGGCTGTGCCTGTATCCATTGATTTTGAATCAAACTGTAACCTTAACCAGGTAATTTTTTTACTGGATCCATTTCACTTGAATGTTTAAGTAATAATCTGGTGGTACAAATGTTGCTGCTGATGAAAAATCGAGCAGGTTAGAGTTAGAGCAGCAGTGGACCTCGGATTTTTTGAGTATGTGACATATATCCCTTTTTAAAAATAACTGTTTTCTCCCATTTCATTTGATTCTGGTGGTCCTGTTCATTGCCTGGCCTTATCTTCTCTCCACAGAGATATATACCCCTCCAGCTGGCCCATCAAACAAATTCATGGGTCATATATACTTGGAAAAGAAAAGACAGTGTGAATAAAGAAAGTAATAGTCCGAGGTGAGGTGGTAGGAAATCAGACTGTGGCATTAGACAAAAAGCCAGGTTGCAGAGAACCTTCTGATCTGGAGTAAAAATATCTAGATTTTATCTACGTGTGATGGGAAACTTGGGGTTAGTCCACAGTGTGATATGATATAATTTATCTATTTGAAAAAAGATCGCTCTGGTTGTAAATCAGAAAAGGAGGGAAGGACAGAGCTAACCTTTAGGAAGCTATTGTAGTAGTATTTGTGGAAAATGTGAGGCTGGTTTGGGGGAGGGTAGTAGCAATGGAAATGATAAAAGTTTATGGGCTCAAAATATCTTTTGCAAATGAAGTTAATGAGTTTTGATAGCAGATTGGATATAGGGTATATAGTTACTAGTGAGCTCAAGAATAACTCCTAGATTATTAGTTTGAACAATGAACTTTGGTATTGCTACTGACTGAATGGGGAATATAGGAAGAACAGGGTTAAAGATGAAATTAAAAGTTCTATTTCAGGTTGATTAAATTTGAGAGTATCTCCAAGTGAAGATGTTAAATAGCTGGTAGCCTATGACATTTGAAAAGACAGAATCTATGCCAATTTTTTAGTTAATCACAAATAGTTAATATTTAAGGCCATGGGAATGAACAGGTTACCTAGGGAGAAAGTGCTCATAGAAACGAAAAAGGACTACAGATGTCTTTAAACAATGTGCTTAACTTAAAATATACTAGATGATTAAGGGAAATTTCTCATGAAAAGTATTTTAAAAATCTTATTAGCGGTGCCAGCAGATGGTGTAACAGTTATGTTGCTGGACTCCCACATGGATCCAGTGGCTTGAAACTCAAACCAGGTGTGTGTGCATGTGTTCACAAGACCCCAAGAGGAAAATGGAGAACAAGAGATTGTAGTTTGACCATCCTCCTGGCTGGTAATTTCCTACTTTCCCTCTCACTGTCTCTGTGTGTGTCTCTCACTCCAGAGAGTATATGCACCCTAAGGCAAAAACCTCTAAAAAAAATAGAAAAAATCAAGAAAAAAATCTTAATGGCAAAATGCTTTCTTTGTTATGTCATGTCCATAATATAAAAATGAAATGTATTTAAGCATTAGAGGAGTCTATTATTATCACTGCATGGATGGGTGTACCAGACAGAAATTAGATGCCCAGAGTTAAGATCTCACAGCAAGGAAGTGATGGAGTTAGGCCTAGAGTAGAGACTAATCTAATTCATTAATTTTTCTGTTATACCATATTGGGAACTTTCCTTGCAAAGATGTTAAGTTTCCCAAGGTTATTATTGAGGCTGTTGGCCTCCACACTAGCATCCCCAGTTTTCAATACTTAAGTTCCTATGTCTAATTAGTTTTCTATCCTAGCCTTTGATCTTTAAGGTCACCTCTTGTGCATCTTGCCTCTGAGAGTTTCTCCCTCTAGTGATCTACTGTTATCATGCTTTGATCTGAGAAAATAATCAAGATGTAGAATTATTATCAATATAATAAGTTAAAATAGTCTTTGAGGCATTCTGATTAGTTATATGTCATGACCTACAGCATGGTCTTGAAGCATGGATTGTGATTATTCAGAGCCTTTCACTTATTTATTATCTCATTCCTTTGAATTTGTGTCATGAACTGGATAGCTTGCCAAATAAATGACTTCTGATGGCTAGTGCAATTTCCTTTTCCTTTATTCATGAGTAAGCATAAGTGAGAAAAAGTGAGAGCGAAATGAGCACCCTCCACAGGATCTGGCCATGCTAGGATTCTCTGCCTCAGTTCTCCAGCCTGTCAGATCTTGGGCACTTGTGTGCATAGCCCAGCATGTTTCAGGTTGACCCCAATGTGTATTTGAACCACAGTTACCACCTGGAATTGGCTTTTCTAAAGCAGTGCATTACTATTGCATCACAGAGCTAGCCTAATAATGCAGCTTTTAATACTCACAAGTCTTTTTCCTCAGACTCATGCCTTATCAGTCCATATTGCTAGGGGTCAACCTCACCCTTAACTTCTGAGCCATTTGTCCCTTCAAAAAGGTCGCAGAGAAGTTTTGTTTACACTACTCAAGCAGTAGAATTTATTAGAAAGCATTCTTAAGCTACATCTTAGCTAAGAAGACTATAATTTAAAGAAAAGTATATTACTTTCAATCTGAATAGTGACTCTAGGAATCAAGGCATTCTCCATTTATTCGGCCTAGGTGTTTAGGAGTGCTAGTCACTCTTCTGCCTCCTTGATCCTTTATGAAGCTCATCATCAGGTTCCTGTTCTATTTCCTGTAGCTGAAGGAGTTCTACAATCCTACTTTTACATTCTTCTCATCCCTCATGCAGTCTAGGTTATGATTATGTTTAAAGGCTACCAATGACTAGTCTACAGTATCTCCTCTTACCAAATTGAGCCCACCATCCTGGATTTGTCAGCTCCCTCCTCAAGTGCTAACAAAGGAAATGTCACTCTCATACACTTGGTAGTGGATTATGAAGTAATTTTAGCAGAGAAGTGACATTGTTTAAGACAGATTATATTGGCAACGATGTAAATGACAGCTTTTTAAAAAGCTGATGATGGAAGTGGGTAGAACAATTACAAGCCACTGTTCCTAGTGAGATGTAAAGAATATGGACTTCTTAATAACAACCAAGATAGATATGAGAATGCATATTTTAGGGATATCCAGAAAGTATAGTGATGTAGAACTTGGATATTCATTGAGATGTAGAATAAAAAAAAGGAATAATTAAAATGACCCCTTAATTACTGACTTATGTATCGTAAGGGTAACGATGGCTACTCTCTGGGGCTGATTTAGTTTGAAATGGATCTGGAACTTTGGAGAGAATTTTGGGGGTCAAAATAAAATTTGGGGGAACCATGTGAAGTATAGATTGTGGTTTAAGCCATTTAAACCAATGGGATTACTCAGAAAAAGTATTTCAAATAAGAAAGTTGAAGACAGAAACTATAGAAAGTTATTTTTTACTAAGTAGCTACAGAAAAAAAAATTATGAATTATACTTAGTGAGGAGAAACAACTGAGCCTGGTGTCATACATACTAACGGGGGACAAAATCAACCAGTGATCAGCAGTGCTGAGAGCCTTGTAGAGATTAGACAGATGAAGACTGGAAATCATCCACTGAAGTTGCCAATTAGGTCATCTAATTATGAATTGTCGTAGGAAGATTATAAACTGTGTGGTAGTTAGGAAAAAAAAACAATTAGGGGACTTGTGGGCCCAGCCATAGGATTTGGTGGAAGTACAAATGATAGGAGCCATAGGGAAGACTGGGCTTAGGCTCACCAGACATTCTATACAGACCAGGTGTGTGCTTGTGTGCCTATGATCCTAATAGGCTGAGATAGGCTGTGGTAAGGATTATTGCATGAGTTCTTACTGAGGGTGCTTCTCTCTCTCCCCTCTCTCTCCCAGTAGATAAATAAATAAACTTAGAAAAAGAGAGAGAGTTGTGGAGTGAATGTTATGTAGAAGTTGAATGAAGAAAGGGTAGACTAAAAACCTGGATAATAAAGACAAGAAAAGAAACAAGACTCTGGTTTCAACGGAATCTAGAAATACAAAGTGGTTTAGTTAGGTTTTTTTAATTTGGTTTAGCTTTATTTTTCCTTCTTCTGGATAAAATACACTTAACTGTGTTTCTCTTCTGGAAGATAGAAGACACTAGTAAGGAGAAGTTTACAATGCATAAGAGTGTTCAAGGAAAGTCTCTGAGATAATAAGAGAGATGGAATCAAATATAAAGTGAGAGAAATTGTCTCATCTAGAAGAAAGACAATATTATCCAGGAAGATTGGAAGGAGGTGAGTAAGGACGGATACAATGGACATAGATTTATGGTGAGAAATGAAAGATTTTACTCTGATGGCATAAACTTTCTCAGTGGCAGAAGCAGGAGGCAAGGTCAAGAAGAAACAATGGGTTTGGGTACTCTGGGTACTCCACTGTTCACCAAGGTTCCTGTGTATAGT
Organism: Tupaia belangeri chinensis; assembly: GCF_000334495.1. Lineage (NCBI taxonomy): Eukaryota > Metazoa > Chordata > Mammalia > Scandentia > Tupaiidae > Tupaia > Tupaia belangeri. Next base: position 837,653 of record NW_006160213.1, read on the forward strand.
AATATTTAGATTTGTCAATGTAAATAATTATTTTTAAACAATGAAGACTACAATAATCAACTTTTGACTGGTTTAATGCGTTAAGACTACAGCAAATATAGAGTAGTATGTATCAACTCTTATCTGCTGTTTCCACAGAGCATTGACAGGACAGGATTGATTATATCTACAGTTAAAACCCAGCCTGGCAAAGTTATCTTATTGCAAGATCTTTGCACTAGTAATCAACTTGCAGGAGTATCCATATTTGATTGTATCTACCTTTAAGTAAAGATTATCTGAGTCATACAATTTAGAAATAAGTTTACCCTATTTTTACTTTATCACATTGGAATCAAAATAGTAAGGGGGAGAGCCATACAATAATTTTTTTCTCATAAGTTTTGCTCATAAAAATTTTGAAGTATAAATTCCAGTTATAATTTGTCAATTATAGGCAGTAATCCAGTTCATTTAGGTGTTGCCCACTTAATATTTGTAGAGTTGCTCAGAAATTAGAAAACCAAAAATCATAAATTTTTTCTGACCCCTGCTATAAATGAAATATAACAAAACCTTCCTGAATGATTCAGGGAAGTCTTGAGGCTGTTATTGGTATTCATTGCTATCAGTAATAAGTCAGAGATTTTTCTAAATAGATATCAATTGGAAAGACATCTGATATTGTGGTTAAATTAGAGACTGTAGTGTTGAACAGATGTGGAGTCAAGTAGTCATGACACCAACTATGAATGCAGGACCTCAACTTCCTCCTTTGTAAAATGAGGTTAACAAAGTACTTACCTCAGTGTTGCTATGAAAGCCAGATCATTCATTTCAAGTGTTTATGATAATAGCTGATGCATAATAGCAATTTAAGTAAACAATAGTATACTTCAATAATCAAATCACCATACATACTCCTTGTCTCAATGAAGATATATAATAATCTTAATTATAATCTAATTATAATAAGTATATTATAATTTATACTTCTTATCACTCACAAACAAAATAAGAATGAGGGTACAATTTTCAGATAATTTAAGGTGAACTCTATAACAAGTCTTTTTAACTTGAACTAGAAAAATGTGTTTAAGAAAAAGGTAAGGGGGGCCAGACAGGATGCAGCGGTAAACCTGATGTTCTGTGAGGCTGAGCCAAATAGGAAGTTCCTCTATTTGCACCTGAGGATTCCCTTGGTACACCAGTCACGTGTGTGCCTGTGATCTTGGCTTGGTTGAAGCTTGGGCTCAATTGCAGCTTCAGGACTCTTTGGAGGAGCTGTCTCCCTGTGTCTCTCTTTTTCTGCCTCTCTCACTCAAGGAGGATGTAAAAAAACTTTAGAAAATAGTAAGGAAAGATTAGAATATTCTGTAGAAACTGTTGAGAATAGCGTGTGCCTGTGGGTGTGTGTAAGAAAGAAAAAGAAAATAGAGAGAATGAGAGAGGACTTACGCCAGGGTAGAATTTACACTAAAATATAGGAAAATACAGGTAAGTGAAAAAAAAAAAAAAAAAGGAAAGATACACAGTTGTGTTTATAAGAGATCAGTATTAGAGATAGAAGGAGTAACACGGAGACCTTGCAATCCCAGAGACAGAAGGATCAAGAGTCAGGCCCAAGCCAAGCTGCACGGTTTAACTCATAAGGAAGGACCCTGTCCAGCCTGCTGTCAGGGAGGAGGGACTCTACAGCCTTTGAGAACCAATACCTGGTTCCTGCAATCCCAGTGATAAAAGGAGCCATGGAGAGACCTTACAATCCTAAAGATAAGAGGTAAGAGCTGCCCTAAGTGTGCTGATGTCATTCTGCCTCTCACCCATCCAGAACCAACAAGAAGACCCAAGACAACCAGCTCAGCTTGAAGTCTTCTTCACTGGAGACCCCTGCCCAGCCTACTGCAGGGAGAAGGGGCTTTCTGACCCAGTCCATACGGAAGTGGTGTATTACCTTATGGTCTACCTTTCAGCTCAAGCTCCGTACACCTTGGGAGCAGTTAGACTTGATCATATGAGAACCAAGTAACTGAAAATAGGAAACTCTAGGGGAATTTTCCCCCCCCTCCCTTAGCAGTAAAAAGAGAAAAACTCTTCTCTGAAAACCTGAACCCAAAACTCCTGCTGTGGATTCCTCACTCCCACCCACAGTACAAGAGGGAAATTGGCACAGAGCTTTCACATATCACAGAGAAGTGCAGGAGCATACTGCTATAGAAATATACTCCAAAGAAGTAGGTAGAAATGAGTATATCACTAAATGACTGAAAATGAAATCAGAGTCCCTAGAAATAAGTACATACTTACCGAATAACTGTTCATCAATTCAGTACATATTTACAGAATAACTGTTAAAGTAAGTTCGAATAGGTGGTGAATATGTTTATATCTTTGATTTGATTATTACATACCAGAAATATGTTTCTTAAAGACCGTTCTGGGGGCTGGCAGATGGCGTGGTGGTTAGGGGCACAGACTCCCACATGGCTGACCATGGTTTGAGTACCAGACCTGGTGGCTTGCTTTCTCACTTTCCCTCCCTCTCTTTCTCTCTCTATCTTTCTGTCTTTCTCTGGTCAACTTAAAAAATACTGATAATAAATCACGTTGAATAAACTTTTTTTTTTTTTTAAAAAAAGACCATTCCGTACTCTACAAAGATGTGTAATTATTATATGTAGATCATAAATTATAATGAATATTTTTAAGAGATCAGTATTAGTAATAATCTTATAATTTTTCCAGAGTCAGATTTATATCTGCTATCCAGTGACATTTTCACTGCACAAATGTCACTTTGTGATACAATATAAACTCTTACCAATTGAGCTTCACCGAGCTGGACAATATGCCTGTGAAAAATGTATAGATGGTGCTTGGTTCCAGTATCAAGATCTATTTTGTTCAGTCTAGGACACTCCCTAGTATTTCCAGGCAGAAATTGCTGTGAGCACAAAACATTTCTTTCCATCCAGGTGTTTGAAGTTATAAAAGGAAGACATTTTGGAGGTAGCTGCAGCTGTGTCATGTGCTCTTCAGCGTTATAAACAAACAGTGTAATCAGAATGGATAAAAGCCTCCAGGAAAAAGTCATTTAGTCTATCCTGTGCAATACTGTAATTCAAATTATTGGCATGTACAAGGAGAATTAATGTTTTTTTTTTTAATGTATGAGTGATTCTGTCCCGCATACAGCCAATGAAGAAAGAGTGACTGTAGGGAAGTGGGGTATAAGGAGATAGATTTCCCAGTCATGCATGAACAACCACAGGAGTGCAGAAATTTGTTTTAGGTATCAGCAGAAACAGAAAAACATTGGTTCGTTTTTTAAAAATTTGATATCTTCATTTTTTTCCATGGAGTGGGCGAGAAAGGTATCCCCAGCAATTCCTTCCTGCCACAATCCATCCCTAGCCTAAGCCAGCCCAGATCACAGGCATGCACATATACCCAGTGTGAACAGGGAGGTCCCAGGAGACAAACTTGGCACCTTCCCATATAGGTCCAGTTGCATTATCACTGTGCCGTCATTGGGATCCCCACCAAATTCTGTAAAACCAGTGTGGTAAAAGTTAGGAGAAAATAGTATTCAGTTTTTGTTTTACAAAATGCAAATGAATATAGCTCTAAAAGATACAAAACATTAGAATCAGCCCACAGAATAAATTAAAACGAAAAGAAAACAAACAAACAAAAAACACAAAAAACAGGCACCATAGAAAAATAACTACCATTTCTGAATTCATACTTCTTTGTCATGTGTTGATCTGGGGACATTACCACTTTTAATTCTTATGACCACATATGAGGGAGTGACCTTCATTTACATATTAGGAAACATATACACAGGGAGCTCAAGTGACTTGTCCAAGGTGACAGTACTAGAAGTGGTGACACCAGGGTTTGAACCAGCTTGTCCTACTCTAATATACACTTTATCCCATCTGTCTTGCTCACATGCCAAAGGCCTCCAGGGTAGCTGAGCATGCTTCCTTCATAAATGACTCATTGAAACGCAGCACCATTTGTGTGTCACCGTGTCACTGTGCTCTTTGGCATGAAGTCCCTGAGACAAGACAAAGTGGTAGTGTCTTCATCAGTTTCCTCATCAATGAAATTATTATTTTCCAGACCTATCCAAACTTCTTTGCTTAGATATTGTGTGAAATAACTAATCAATAATTGTCAATTGCTTTGAAAACATGAAGTGCTAGATCCAAGTTCGATATTACTATATGAGTTTACAGTGTGATAGCACAACTGTAAAGGTCAAAGCTATTTTGAACTGCATATAGAAAGGCATATTGATGTAGAACTGAGAAGAAATTGTTGTTTTTATAACAAAGGGGCTGGGTGTTGTGCTTATGTTAATGAAAATATTTATCTTATTTATGGGTGCTGAGGTATCCCAAACAAGAAAACAAATTAGAAGATAAAATTAATATAAAGGGAGAAGACTTAAAATCATTACACCAAGTACTTAGGGAGAAGAATGACTAGATTAAGATGAGGACCAAAGATGCTGATCTGGTTAATGTGAAAACACAAACTAGACAAACTAACAAACTGTAGACCCTTGCAATATATAAGTAAACATGAACAAAGGAATTTAGTCTGAGAGTTAGAAGGCTAGCTAGAAGTATAAAGAAAGAAAGGGAGAGAAAGAGAAAATAAAGAGGGAGGGAAAGAAGAAAAGAGAGAGAAGGTAGGAGGAAAGGAGCAAAGGAAGGAGGTCAGAAGGGAGGGAGAGTTGGTTCACTAGGGCCATAAAAAATATTTAGCTAAAATAACACCAAGATCAATTTTAAAAGGCTATGAATTGCTGGCCAGTCACCTTGGCTGCAGTGTCAGTAACAGTCGTAGCAAAGACCAGTAGGGATCACCTGGCCGAGGTCTAGGTCATTCAGAGACACAGCCCTAAACTGATGCAAATCGTCCCACATCCAGACAAGGTTATGGGATGTAAGTGAAACCTTGACATTTAGAATAATGGAAGTGAGTCTAGAAAGGTTTCTGAAATTATATTACAACCAAGGATCTCTACTCCAGCAGCATTAAATTGTTAGACAACTTATCCTTTTACCTTATATAATTCCCATGTTGTAGTGAAATAGGTGCATGATATCCAGCATCTTGAGCATGCAGGGGGCTGGAGCAGTGGTTCTCAACTCAGTGTCTTCCCCACATGTGAAGACATCAGCTGTGGGATCAGCAAGATGGTTGTGACTAGGAAAGGCAGTAACAAAGATGTTTTGGAATACTTGTTTGTCAGTTACTTAGCATGAGCTAATTCATTTTATCTTCAAAGCAGTCTTATGAAGTATTTTCATTACCCCATTTTCTTTTTCTTTTTTTTTTTTTTTTTTTTTTTTAGGGGTTTTTTCTATTGGGAAGGTGTTGTATACTCACCAGAGAGACAGAGAGACTGCAAGCAAGAAATCACCCCCCAGGCGGGATGGCCATGCC
>NW_006160213.1:848409-903409 GCF_000334495.1 Tupaia belangeri chinensis
ATATACATTTAACTAACCATAGATTTAACTTGCGAAGAGTTCTTGACATTTACTATTATTGATGTATTTCTTTGTGATTTAGGATTATTTGGAGGAATATAAGTTTATAGTCAGGCAATTTTAATAACTGATTAATTAGTCATTGGAAGGAATCAAGATACTTTGAGATTCTATTGTCTTCTAACATCTGCATTTTTGCAAATGTGTCATATAAATGACATAATTAATCTGCAGTTAATTAAAACACATCTTTTCAATTGTTTGTAAAGTCTTGGAACCACTTGCTCCACATTTCTTAGTGTGGGCTATTGCCAAATCTTTGGATCTATTAGAATTGATAAATATGATTCACTCTTTTATGAAGGGTGAAAAAAGGATCAAATATACAGAGCAAATAAAGTAGCAGCCTCCCTAAATTGAATTGAATTTGTTTCTCAACATTTTCAGAATAGCCTTTTTTTCTATTCAGTGCTAATTTCTAGAGCCCTTAGAAATAGATATCTCAGACCAAAGCTTTATGTATTTCTTCTCCTTGACATTTTTGGGGAAAATGTAGTTTTGAAACTATTTCCTACCTCTCACTTTCCTAATTTTATTCATCCCACACTCTCTAACCTATCCCACAAATACGACCAAATATTGACTGACAGCTTGAAAGTGCTAATCGAATCATTTCCAATCATATCCGTTCAATATGTTGGCTTTAAAAAAATTAGGAGCCCAAATCTTTCATCTAATATCATTGCTCAGTAGACAGACAGATTTTTAACCAGAGCAAATTCAAGTACAGCTTTCAGACTAGTCAAACCCAGGAGACAGGCAGGAGGGCGGCCCTTCCCCGCCGTTCTCCTGTCTGCATTAGCCGTTCTTGCTCAGGCTCCATCGACCTGTCAGAGCCATCACAGTGATTGACTGCCCCGGCAGATGTGCTGCTATAACAGGTAACTTGATCATCCAGACCCATCTGTCTCTAAGTCCTCTTCAATTCACACTTTGAAAAATATTAGAGTTTGGGAGGGGTTGAATTCTTTGTTGTGATTTGAAAAAAAAAAAAAAAAGTAGACTATCTGTATTTCGCAAAAGGTTACCCTCCTGTAACTGAATGGAAATGTATAGCCTTTGAGCTCTTTAGTGAGATGAGCTGCTTCCAGGGCATATTCCTATCAACATTTTAAATTGGCCAACAAGATCTGGGAGAATTTGAAAATCTGATTTCCAAACACAATCTAAAGTTAAGGACCAATTTTAAAGAGCAACCATGATAATAATAGAATGATGTTTCAAAGATAACAGTTTCTGTATGACTGAGACAGATGGGCTGTTTGTGCGTGGAAAGAGGAGGGGAATCTCATGCAGTGGGAGCAGTCCCATGTCTTCCTTCAGTGCCCATAGCCTGGCAAATGTTGTGACATCATTAAGCTGAATTGCTGATTTCAAATGGGTCTGGAACAAGAATGGGCAGGGGTAACTCAAGCTTCATGTTGAAATGTAGTTAACTAATTTACTGGTGTCACTATTTCTGATAATTACTTTTCACCAAAATATTTTGCTTTGCTAGTGTGCAGAGGATTTCATTCTCCAAGTCAACACTCTAAGTGTCGAACTGTTCAGGATCTATCAACAGTTTCTATTAAGAGAGAATATAATCTTGATGAGATCAGTGGCTAACACGTTTCTATTTCTCAGTAAAGTCTTTGCCTACTCACTATCAAGGGATGAACACTGACTGAGAATGACAGGACTCAATATCTAAGAGGAAGTCAAATACTGAATCAAGCAAAACAAGGTAAAATGAATGACAACTGACCAGAAAAGCAAGTGACTTTTTTTTTTTTTGTAAATGAGAGAAACAAAATTATATTAAGAGTATAAGGAAACAGTGATGCTTGCAGAACTTGAAGAAATACATGAGCATGGAGGAAGATTGAGACTAGTGTACTATTCCTTAGCAGAAGTCCTTTGCAAGGTTTTCATAGACTAGCTCATGCTTGTGCAATTTGCCTTGGAATTTTGAAATACCAATAATCGCGCAGTTTCTCTGATTCAAAATAAGTTTCCAAAAGTTTTCTTTCTTGGCTAAAGAAAACTGCTTATGTTCTGGTCATACTTTGCCACTTTTATCTACTGGCCAAATTCCACAATTTATTTTAAGATCCTTTGTGGAAATGAATGCTATTTTAAATGAGAAATAGAAAATGTGACATTTTATTAATATAAATTAGCAATCACAGTCCTTTCCGGTGTTCGTCTGTGGCCTGGGGGAGTTTCCATTTTTGCTATTGATATTGCTGGAACAGGCAGAGCGTGGCAAGCAGTTGCTTGGTTTGAGTAATGCTATTCAATGCTTCAAAGAATGATTTATCACATAAAGCTTTGGCTGATTAATTCAATTTAATAGTACTCATTCTTCTCTTCTATTCCTCTCTTTCAACTCAAAGTGAAAATAAAAGTCACATACTTAAAACATAAATTTATCCCAAATTTAATAAAAGCTGGATACATGATGGCACAATTAGAAAGATAAACCACGTTTTCCTGATAGAAATTCCATTTTAAAGGGCTCACCATTTTTATAATAAAAACATGAAATAAAGGGGAAGTGGTTACTATTTTAGTAGTGTTCGCCATTGTCCACTGTGCAGTTATTTGTTCGGAAGCCCTCTGAGCCTATATGGTGTTTCCAAGTCACAGGGCTCTTCAGTACTTGCATGCCATGGAATCAGAGCTGTAAGTATTCCTGATATGGAACAAGAGATTCTTTTTTAAACTCTTGCATTTTCATCGACTTCACATCATATAACTCACATTCTTAAAAAACGACTTGAAGATTTTCTTATTTCCATGTGGTTCCTGCTTTCTAAATTCTGTTGCTTGTTTTCTCCTTGGAGTTCTAAATGTTGCTTTAACATCTTTAGGTGTGATATAGATAGATTTAGAGTGATGTAGTTAGCAAGCCTCAAGCTGCAGCTTTTAAATACATTTGAAAACCTTCTTTTGGAGGAAAACAAGGCACTCTTATGGGAAAGTTACACTTTATTTTGGAGGCATCTCTTGCAACTTTTCTTTCCAAAGGTGCTGAATTTACTATGACTATCAACACATGTATGTAATTAATCTTCTATCACACAAGCTTTTTCTGTATCGAAAGCTAGTTTATCCTGTGAACAGTATAAATACTAAATTTTTTAAAAGGGAGGACTAAGGTCTATTTACCAAATCAAATTCAGCTGAATGTTTGAGAAAGTGTCCTTTTACATAAGGTTTATACCATATGATGTGTTGATCTTCTTGGCCACAATTTGCCTCTGTGTTCTACCCTGTAACTATAGGTCTGCATTCATCTCAACCCTGCCCTTGTAACATTTTTTTCCCAACTAATTATATCCATAGAAAGAGTTCAGTGTAAATATGGTTTTAGCAGTTTATAACAAGAAAAGTGGCTTCCACTTATTTTAAGCTCAAGTTCTGGATATTCAATTACGGTTAGCAAGCACTCCACCTACTGGCTTGCGTGACGTGGAGCAAGCAGTCTATGATAGGAAGCAAAGCGGCAGTAGTGAAAGATTCTTTCAACTGCTATATGAAAGAGACCTCAGCTTCATGAACCTCGGCCAGGGTCAAGCATGACTCCAACTTAGTGTCCACCACGGTTAGAATGATTCATGATATTTGTCTTGACTGAGTGACAACCTAATTATGAAGATTCTCAACATCAGCTTTGGGTAGGATGGTTCAATGAGAGGTAAATTTTGGAACCCTAACAAGGGAGTCAAAAATCACTTTCCAGAATTTCAAAACGCCATTTATGCATCTTTAAATTCAATATACCTGTAAATAAGCATAGGTATAAAAAATATTTTTTGTCCAAAAGAAATTCTTTAAAAAATAGAGCATTTCATTTTATAATGAGTTCAAATTACAGACATTTGTAATGGTTATTTCTTATCCGCCAATATGCCATTTAAGAAAAGAAAAAAAAAATGTAATCCTAGCTGCAATAGCAGTGGAAGAATCATGGCTAGAAAAATTCCTTTAACCATTGCTCCCCACCCCCATGAACTTCTTAGCTTAGTAGTCTTAGTAATGACTAATTATATGATTGACAAAGAGAAATTAGTATTAGGCATTTTCGAGAAATCAAGAGAAATTGAACCAGTTCTGTTCCATAATGTCAACATAAGGTATAAATCATAACCTTTTGCCTACCCCACCCACCACTATCCATCTTGACATCTCTTTTAAGGACAGCTTACTATGTAATTATTGCCACTGTGCCCATATTATGGTATGTTTGAATGTGGCAATAAACAATATGGCAATTAACATGAAATAATACAAGAGCAAATCAAGGCACACAGGCTAGATGCAGAGGCAAAGCAGCAGGGACGTTGAAAATACCCTTAATGGGCTGTGAGGTGGAAATGCTTCTCCTAATATTATCTCAGGATGTTGTTGTGAATAGAGATGAAAAAATTTATCAAAAGGGAGAATGTCTAACTATATCAAAGGTTTCTTGGGGTCAACCGGATTTTATCACCAACTTCCCATCTTCTCCAGGGTTAGTGAGGATTCATCATACACTTTCAACAGCATAGAAAGGTCTCCTGACTCCAGAAATTCTTGTAGCTTGTAGCTAAACCAGGATACAATATGGCACTAAGTAATAGAACCTATTCTGGGTTGATGAATACTTGTGCACTGATGCTGGAATAGCTTTATAACTGCTTTGGTAAGAACCCAATAAAACTGCATCCCAGATGCATGAATTTCTCTTTTGGCTTTGCAAAGGAAGTGTTCACAGTTAGGATAAAAAAATCCGTTCCATTAAAGCGTTTACCCTGCAAAACAGAGATTGAGGAATCTTAGCACATGACGACACAACAAAATTTACCTGACCCTTCCAAGCTAAGGAAAACAAGACAGAAGGTCCTCTCGAGAGGCTGTATCATATATATGTTCTGAGCCTGTGCTGCCCATATGTTCAATAGGACTGTTGAATCTCAAAGTTATAATAATTTGCAACGAGGTGCCAGAACCAATTATTAAATATCATATGATCCAACAGAGATGAAATAAAAATATACAGGGTCGATTTTACTGGCTTTGACTATAATAAGGCATTTAAAGTACTTTGAATTTACAGTTTAACTTGAGGGTTGTATTAACGACATCCTTATGCTAGAATTTTGTTCCCAGTCGAATATCAGAAGCTAAATGCAGATGGCATACTTTTCCAAGGACAAAGGGAGTCTTGGCCTTATCCTTTCTTTTTGATTTGTATATCAACTCAGGAAAAGGAGATATGCTATTATGCTATCTTCCACTAATGTAAACCTTTATTCAAAAGCGCAAATGACAGCCAAAAGTACAATTCAAGTGAGAAAAAAGGTAGTGTGTGATAGTACCACAGAATGATACAATCTCAGCCAAATTGCTGCCTATAGTGTAGAAAAAGGAGACTCTTAGTCTTTAGTGTAAACAGTCATAATTTATTTACCACGACATCTCTAAAACATGAGTGCGTGAACTAGTTCTGATCTCCAAGCCAAGGTCAGCGCATTCACCCTGATTGCCGTGATTCAGTGAATTCAAGGAGATGTGGATTGTTGGTTTGCCACCAGCAGAGTGAAGTGTTCAAACACCAAGGTTCTCTCTGCTAATACTATTTCAAAAAGCACTAATGAAGATTTCACTCAGTTCTCCTGAATCAAAATAAGATTGTTCTATCTTAGTAGCATGATGCTGGAAAGAACCTCTCTGAATGAATTTCCTTGAGAATCCTAGTTGGAAGAAAAGCTTTCTCTCCATTCTGAACGTAGTGTGTCTGCTGGGTCCTCAGTGTGATCACTTGAGGAGATTAAAGCCCATCTTCCTTTGGACATGGGAGCACTGCAAGCAAAGGACCATGTTTGTCTATGTATGTTTACAGCACCTGTCAGTTGATACACGTGGAACAAGAAGAGTAATGTAAACCGATCCCCTCTTTTGCTGAATATTTAATGCAGTCCACTAGAAAAAAAAAAGCACAAACATTCTGCTTTTCCAATGCTTGTATTCCATGCCCTCTCCGAATATTCTCTGGGGAGAGGTAGGTTTCGATCTTGGTCGGGGCCAGTGCCCATTTACTTCAGAATCTTCACTTTCTTGTCTCAGCTTCCTTCCTGTCTCCTAAAATGAAATTTATTTTATTTTAGCCACCTCTGAGTAGACTTGTGTATATATATTTTCAGGCAAATTAGATTGCCTATATGGATTTTTAATCAGTTTTCAGATCAAGTTCAGATATATGTAAACTGTTGTGTTGTTGGGCCAGACAGAGTAGAACATATCAATGAGATGAAGAGCACCCAGTGCTATAAAGTGATCTTTAAATGAGAAAACTCATGTGTGAGTCAATTAAAGTGGCCAATAATGGGGAAACAAGTGCCCATTCCAAGAGCAATTGCAAGACATTTAACCCAAGGAAAGTCGCATTATACATTTTTATTAAATTGAGGCTACAGTCACACTTACGGTGGTTTGAAATGTGAACCAATATTTTCTATCTTGGGCTTACTTGCTTTAAGATCTCTTAATGTGTATAAGATGTAATTCATAATATCATATGACTTTTAAGTTTGCAAGTTACTGTCTCCAAAGTTATCATTTAATTTAGATTGACAAATGCCCATTAAACTTCTGTGTTCACTCATAAAACAGTACCTGCCCTGAGATTAATGTAACAAGATCCTTGGATTCCTAAAATTCTTTGTCATTTAACCTTTGTATAACATAACACATCTGATTTTATTGAGCATTATCATTTAGCATAATATAAAGTATTAGCTTTCAAAGATGTATTCACAACCTATTTAAAGCTTAGACCTGCTGTTTTTCAATAATCTTTATAATAATGAAAAGAAAAAAAGATTAAGGTCTTAGTAACAATAACAAAAAAATAAACTTATGTTTATTTAAATTCTTCCCGGAAAAAAAGAAAAACAAGAAAAAATGGTATTAGTAACTCTTAAAACAGTTTATAGAAGATCTGCCAACATGGATCTTATGAGAGAGGAACAGAAGAATCTCCCTAAATTTAACAAAGCATAATAGGGCTGGTATAAAGTAACTCTTCCCACTTTCCAAATGGAGGTCTTTCTATTGAAATTGAAGCTAATGTCACATAGCAAGAAACACAGACATATTCACATACATACATACACACACACACACACACACACACACACAGAATTAAAACAAATGAGAATGTTTTAAAACTTTTGTTTAATATTTTAACTTTATTTATTTTATTATTTTTACATATTACAGTATGTAAAATTAATTTTCCCAGCATTGATAACACTGTATATTAGTCCAGTTAAAAATATTGTCATATATATATGTGTGTGTGTGTATATATATCAACAGATAATTCGCATTTTTGTGTCTCTTAAATGTTTTTTTGTTTCTTTCTTATTCCCCTTGATTCCCTTCCTCTCACCCTCCCCCATTTTCCACCTTCCTCCAACACTGTCTTTAGTATCCACAATTGTTCTCCATGCTTTTATATCTTTAAATCTTTTGGTTCCTGCCACAGAGTGCAAATATTCGGTATATATTGAGTGGGGACCTACAATACCTCTCTTTTATAGTCTGGCTTGCTTTACTTAGCAGTCAATCTTCCATGTTCATACACTTTTTATCAAACACCAGGGTCTCATTGTTTTTTATGACTTAGTATTCTGTAGTGTATATGTGCCACATTTTTTCAATCCATTCATCATTCATCTGTTTGTGGACATTTAGACTGATTCTCTGTCTTAGCAATTGTGAATAATGCCACAGTAAACGTGGTATTCTTATCTGAACAATTGCACTATTGTCATTAGGGAAGTGTTAGACTCTAAAGTGACAGCTTGGAAAGTGCAACATATCTACATGTAAATTTCTTAATATCTGACTTCATTCTTGTTTTGTTCTGGGCTAGCCTGAAAGGTCTGACATCCTCTCAAGCTATTAGTTGAATTCTTTACAGTAGGTAATACCCATGAACAAAAAGATTTATAAGTCTGAAAAGGGTGAGGGTAAAACATTATAGCATGTCTTGTAATTCTGCCATTTTGGGTCATTATATTTTATTAATACTAATAATAGCTTTTATATATTTAATAATGACCCCATGACAGAAATAATACTAAATACTTCTAGTGTCTTTTCTTCGTCAGTTCTCTCAACAACCTTGCAAGATATTTTTCTTCCTTTTTCTCAAATGAAGTATAGGAAGGCTAAATGAGGTTTTGTAGCTCATGGAACTAGAAATGGCATAGAAGTTCTTGCGCAGAAATATCTAATACTCTAGTTCATGACCAAAAGTCTACCCTGCTTCTTCTCTAACTTTCAGCCCTTGAGAATTACCAATTTAATGTTGAAATTGGAGATGTTGCATGCTAAATGTAGGCACATGGTTTATTTCTCAGCAATGGGAGTGAAGTTACAATAGAACAACTTGTAAGTTTTAAAGATAAATAAACTAGGATGAGTGTTGTGAATAAAACATATAAGCTGCTCAAAATTATCAGATATTCTTCTTCTTCTTAGCAAAGACATATACAGGCTTCAATTTTATAATACACGTAACAGAAACCAACCCAGAGAAAGTATACAGTATTGTGAGTGAGTAAAAAGTTTAATATTAAGCAGTTTCTTTCTTTTTGACCCCTATGCTTTCATCTTTGAGCTCAAAAGGAACATGTGACATGATTTATCCTGGGTAGGCTTTTTTTTGCTTCCACCAATAGCACACTCACAGACAGGAAACTTGAAGCATCATCTTTTTCAGTGAAATGTTAAAATCAATGACTAGAGAATAAGGATTTATGATCTGTGGAAGTGTCCTTTAACAGAAAATACTTTGTTTCCACTTTTGTGCTTTAAGTTAACCATCAGCAAATTATCTAATTCCACTTTCCTCTGTGTATATCTCATCACTACCTATAAAAACGCTTGTATGTGTTTGTTTAAATTAAACCTATGGCAAAAACGACTGAAGTTTAATTAAAATAATGGTAGCATGATTGTCTCCCTTGGTTAAAGCAGAGAGGATGAGATGCTTCTGCTTTTTTGTAAAAGGGAAATCTGAATCCTAAAACTTTATAGCATGCCTTGTAATTTAACAAATGATATAGAAACAAATTCAACAAATGATATAGAAACACAACATTTTATAATAAATCATGTTTGAAGTAGGCCTGGTAAGTTAAGAAGATGAGATGAGAGATAAAAATGTAGCAAAATCTGAAATTTGGGTGCTTTTACTTTAAAAGTACATTATATAAGTAGGAAAAAAATGAATTATAGTTAGGAACTGCTTCCAGTTTGTGGAGAAAGAATTAGTTTACCACTGCCATGTAATTGTTTTTGTCCTTTAGGAATTACAGTTTCTCTGCTTAGTCACCAGAAAGTACAGTAAGTCATTGAAGAGGGAACACTTTGCCATACCCAATGTCATTGCAGAACTCTTTCAGGAACAAGGCTTAATTAACCTTGTATTTGATTAAGAGATTCTTCTAATTAAGACAAACAGATTTGGATTTTTTTTTTAAAGATTATTTAACCCATAGGAAGATTTTAGCAAAGGGAATTTAGATTTTTAGCCAATTAGTATAGTAATTTTTTTAAAAAAGAGATTTTTGCCTCAGGGGGTGTGCTCTTGCTAGGGAGAGAGACATAGTAAGAAGAAAGTGAGAAATCACCCATCAGGGAGATGACCACACCACAATCCCTTCTCTTTCATTCTCCTCCCACAATCTTGGGCACACACACACACAACGCACACGCCCCATGTGATTTTCAAGCCACAGGGTCTAGGACTCAGATCGCAGCTGATCACATGAGAGTTCAGTGACATAACTTCTATGTCATCTACTGGCCCCCATATAATGATATTTTTGAAGCTTAAGATATTTAGAAGAATATTAGTATACATAATACATATCATATTCAATAAAACATTTACAACATAAAAAATTGAGAAATGGAATTTCTGAAATTCAAACAGGAACCATTTCTTTCCACAGACCCAAATAAAGGCACATGCTCTATTATTGAGCCCCAGTCACAAAGTTCCCAAAAGACCACCAGGGAGCCATTCCAATGTAAGCACATGAGGGTCGCTTTTATTTAGGCTCAAGCCAGGACTCCCAAACTCACTGGCACAGCTGGTCAGAGTTGAGAGCCCTGGTGTTAGTTGGGCTTGGTTTTTATTTGGCTGTTACGGGGGGAGGTCGAGGGGTGCTGAGGAATGTACTCAGGTGGCTACACACTGGCTGTAGATTACAGGGAGTGTAACTGTCTCTGGTATCTCCTTTGTTTCTCTCATTGGTCAGTCCCGGTGGGGTGATGGTCTTATGACTTTTTCCTATGTGACGGGCTTGCCTCCTTGAAATGGCTCCAATTCTCAGCAAAATAGGTTTAACAAAATGGAGTCACCCCAAAAGAAATGGAGTCACTCTGGCCCTTCAATATCACTAAATACCTAATATCCCTGATAATAATTAAAATGTTTAGGGGCTGGGACCAGCAGTTAGCCTAATGGCTATGTCACTGGACTCCCATGTAGTTGACTGCAGTTCAAGTCCTGGACCTGGTGGCTTGAACTTACACCGGGTGTGCGTGCGTGGGTGCTCAAGATCCCAAGAGGAGAATGGAGGAGAACGGATTGCAGCATGGCCATCCCACCTGGGGGGTGATTTCTCACTTTCTGCCTCTCTTTCTCTCTCTGTTTTTCTGGCAAGTGCATACACACTATAGCAAAAACGTCTCCAAAAAAAAAGATGTCTAGGGGCTGGGCAGTGGTACAGAAATAAAATACAATGCTTTCTGAGGTCGACACACATGTGAGGGTTTGGTTTCAGGTGTGTGTCTGGAGGTTCTAGGTTCACGTCTCCCTGAGTATTTTGGGCATGCATGTGATACAGGGTGGCTGAAGCTGATATGGATCATGGAATCAAGATCCTATAGGAGGGACCAGCAGTTGGCGTAATGGCTATGTCACTGGACTCCCACGTAGTCTACCGTGGTTTGAGTCCCCGACCCAGCGGCTTAAACTCACGCTGGGCGCATGTGTGCGTGCGTGCCCAAGATCCCTAGAGGAGAATGGAGGCGAAGGGATTGCGGCATTTCCCACCGTGGTGTTGATTTCTCACTTCCTGTCCCTATGTCTCTCTCTGTCTTTCTGATGAGTGCACGCGCCCTATAGCAAAAACCTCTCCAAAAAATAAAAAATAAAAAAATAATATTAACCAAGAATTTTGCTTTAGATAAAACTTAGACTAATTTGTACTTTTATCAAAATCAAACCTATTACTGTGAAGTTTTTTGCACCAGAACACAGAAAAGAAACAAAATAATATAATCATAAAGGGGCCTGACAGAGGTACAGTGGAACCTCTGTGAGGCTCGCCCATGTAGGAAAGTCTTAGATTCATGTTCAGAGACCTCCCTGAGTACACCAGGCATTAACACGTCCAAAATCTGAGGCTGCCTGAAGCTAGTGGTGGATCGTGACATCAAGACCCTCTTGAGAATGCTGTCTCTTTCTCCTTTTGTGTCTCTTTCACTCATGAAACAAGTGAACTATTTTACATATTACATATAAGTAATGGCTTTTTCGGATTGTAGTCCATGCTGGACTACCCAAGGATTTTACGAGATTTGATTGGTGTAAATTAGTGAGTAAACAAAATGATTTGTTTAAAAGTAAGAGCTTAGTTAGTCAAATGTCAATGAACTTTTAATCTTGAAGACCTTGAAATACTCAGAAATTACTAACTACATGTATAAATCAATACATGTATTTTTTAGGAGATTCATTTCTTTTCTTTTTTTTTCTAAAGATTTTTGCCTTGGGCTGTGTGTGTGCTTACAAGAAAGGGAGAGAGAGAGACAGAGACAGTGAGAGGGAAAGTGAGAAATCACCCCCAGAGGGATGGTCATGCCATAATCCTTCTCCTTCGTTCTCCTCCTGGGATCTTGGACATGCATGCACAAGCACCCATGTGAATTTTAAGTCACCAGGCCTGGGACTCGAACCACAGTTGGCCATTTGAGAGTCCAGCAGTATAATCACTATGCCATTTGCTGACCCAAGATTAATTTTCTTAAGTTTGCATATGCCTGTATAAGACTATATGA
Source organism: Tupaia belangeri chinensis (assembly GCF_000334495.1). Lineage (NCBI taxonomy): Eukaryota > Metazoa > Chordata > Mammalia > Scandentia > Tupaiidae > Tupaia > Tupaia belangeri. The sequence goes on from NW_006160213.1 coordinate 860,581, forward strand.
TATCTTAGACCTCTTTAGTAGAGAATGCAAATATGAATATGCAAAAAGATTTTTTTTCATTTACTAGTAGTTGGTCATGAATAAAAAGTGAAAAATTCAAGGTAGCAGATGGCGTGGAGATTAAGGCTGCTGGATCCCACAGAACTGATTTCTCAGTTTGAGTCTGACCTGGTGGCTTGAAAAATCAAACGCCAGGAACCAGCAGTTGGCATAATGACTGTGTCACTGAACTCCCATGTAGTCAACCGAGGTTCGAGTTTTGAACCCAGTGGCTTAAATTCACGCCAGGTGCGTGTGCGTGCATGCCCAAGATCCCGGGAGGAGGATGGAGGAGAAAGGATTGCGGCATGGCCATCCCCCTGGGGGGTGATTTCTTGCTTTCTGTCTTTCTGCCTCTCTCTGTCTTTCTGGTGAGTGCATGCGCCCTATAGCAAAAACCTCTCCAAAAAAAAAACGGAAAAAAAAAAAAAAGAAAAGAAAATCACATACCAGGCATGTGTGCATGCATGCCCAAAGTCCCAAAAGGAGAATGGAGGAGTAGAGATAGCCAGGTGACCATCCTCCCTGGGAGATAATTTCTCATCTTCGTTCTCTCTCTTTTTCTCTCCTTCCGTCTCTCTCTCTCTCTCTCTCTCTCTCTTTTCTGGAGAGTGCGTGGGTCTTATTTTTTTTTTTAAAAAAAGGTGAAATAATCAATCAACTATAATAATCAATTATAATACCTTCAGATGTTTTGAACACATGAAAATAATTTTACTTGGCTTTCAAGTGTTGCCAATGACAATTAGACCAACCTAATTATTTAAACTGAGAAACCTTTGTAATACCTGCAAGGGCATATAGGATTAAAAAATGTGGATAACTTTTATAAAATAATAGATTTGAGTACTTATCAAAATTTAGACCATATATTTCTGTCATACTAAAACACATTTAGCTTAAAAAGTATATCCCTGTATATCTGGGATAGAAAAACTGATGTAATTTGGGGATATATTGCAGGAATAGGTCTTTTTGTTAATTTCATGCTAATTGATAAACTGCTTTTTAAAACAGAAACTAAATCAATATTTATGGCTTCTATGTAAGTTTATATATGCTCATTTAATCTGAGAACATACAAAGATGTGTGCATACATTGGCACCTAGCTTCATGTCTGGCCCTTAGTTGACACTCAGTATACATTTACTAAATTAATAAACAAATAAACAAATATATATAACTAAGTACCTAAATGTACACATATTCCCTAAATTTATGATCAATCTTTAAATATCTAGGATTGACAGGTATCCAGAAAGTCAAATAAAAGTTGCTTCTTCAACTTAACTATTTTACACTTTGTGTTTTATTCACAATTGTTACATAAAGACTAATTGTAATAATTTTTCATTTTTAGTAATTAACTTTATTGATAAAATAATAGTATGTGTATCTTTTTCCAGAGGTCTACTAAAAGTGGAATTCTTGTTAGCAACAACAAAAAATGTATTCCTATTCCCTAAGACTAGTATGATACTCCATTGGATCTATTCGCCATACTGTAACTTTGGATTACATGAAAGGTAATCAATGTATTTTAATACCAAAGAGCGGGTGCCCTGAAATAAATCAATACAAAATATCATTTTCAATACCATTTAATTTATGTGATTTGACTATCCAGCTATTCTACAGTTGTGTTTTGTTTTTATTCAGTGGATTGAATGCTGTGTTTTGTTTTCAACAGATGTGACTTGGAGTGCACTGGAGAACAATTTATGCATTTGGCTTAGAATTTTAAATGAGCATACCCTCTAATGATTTCCCCAGTATAAGCAGTCACTTTAAAAAGTGGTACTGAAAGAAAGAAAAATTACTTAAAGGATCGGTTACATCTAAAATGATGAAATCAATAACAATATTTTCTCCGTGATTCTTTCTCTCTGATAAGCAAAATCTCCACTTAAAAGCCACATTAAAATTTAATCACAATCTGTGAGCTTTAGCAATTGATAATTTCTGGACAGCTGTCTTCTGCTTTGTTTAAGGCTTGTGCTCCTTCTGTTTAAGTTATGCCTTTTAGTAGCTGGATTAAGTACATTTGGCTTTAAGATATATTATTAGAATAGGATCATAATTTACCATTTTCCAATAGTGGCTTTTGGTTTTGTATTTCTTTACAGCAACATTAACACTGGGGCGAAGACCTCAGGGGTCATTAAACTACTGGAAACTTAAATTAGTTTTATAATGCTACTTTGAACTTTTTTTTTCCCAAATTGTATGTGAACAGATAATAATTTGTGCTAGTGATCTTAAAAAATAAGTACTTTGGTTTGAGAGTATAAGCTAGAATCTCCTCTAACTCAGCTTTGTCTTCCTGGTGTCTGATATTTTACCTGCCTTATATTGAATAATGAAAATACATGGATTGAATGATTCAATAAATAATTCTTAAATTTCTTATACACATATTTTAATTCTTAAATTAGCTCTAAATATCACTTCAACTGTAGCAATAGAATGCATATTACATTCTCTGTAGTTAAAAGGCTAGATGATCAGTTGTTAAGTATCAGTATTTTATAATTTGGCAGATTATGTAACAGCCAGTTCAGCAGTTTTTGCTATTCCACCATAGTTCCTCCCTCTATGTGTTTCAAAGAAAGAGAATAAAGAGAGATTATCTTTCAAAGTACTTCCTCCAATTACATCCCTACTCTCTAATCTAACACAACTGCTTAGATTTGAAGTGATAGTGTTATATTTATTATAAAGTGACTACTTAAAAGGATCAATATGTTCAATGTTAGGCTGTGCATTTAAGTCTTGAAGGCTAATATCGCTGGCACAGTGGTCATATTATATTGCCTTGTGGTAAAATATTTTTTTATTATGCTATTTTAATATACTCGGCTTAATCAATAAGGTTAACTGCATTTGCCAGCAGTGGAACCAATAACATTTGTACCTATTCAATAGCATAATTTATGTGCTGGTATTTACTTTTAACTTTGCATCAGATGCTAATTAATTAAATACTTCTGCTGAAACTAATAAATAAGTAATCATTAGATAAACACATTGCAAAAACATAATTTGAAAGAAGCAGATTGAAGTGGCTTGGGAATATAAGTAGCCATATAGTATGTCAATTAAGAGAAAAACTGAAATATTCCAAATATGTCCACAATATGTCCAAATATGTCTGCAATATGTCCAAATATATGCACAATATTGTAAAATTTAAAATAGTGCATATTTTAACATATATAGAAGATGTACTATGGACCTTTAGGGTGGTTATCTGAAAATTAAAAAATTATTGGTGATGTCAATTTGAAGGTATAATTTATATAAAATTTTAATCTATAAGTCAAAACATGTTCTTTAGGTAACATAATTTTTGAAATGTATAAATTATATCAGACAGGTAAATTATTCAGCCATAAATTGGTACTCAACTCCTCTCAGTAAGATTGTTTTGTTTGTGGGTGGTGGATATTGAAATAAAACTATCCTAAAATGCTCTGCCAGGCCATATGCACAATATCCCTCGTTTTTAACAGAAAAAAATGCATCATAAAGAAATTTAAGGGAAAAAAGAAATATATTTAAGAACATGTGTTAGAAATCGTGTTGCAAAAGAAGTTTCATGTCCCTTGAAAGTTTAATTTCCGTAAGTTACTAATGTCAGGTTAACTTTATTTTCTCAACAACATTTTTTAAGTGTTCTATACCCCAATTTGTTTTGTTTAAATTTTAGAAATTAAAACTCCTTTTATAAAATAACCCTAGAAAACTATAAAAATCACAAATCTTTCCAGGGAATTAATCCGAAGTAAAATCATTTTAACACGCTTTTTTTTTTCCCTCTCAGTGATTTTAAAAAGCATTTTTTTCTAAAATCAGATTTTGACACTATCCTTTTTTTCACACTATGATGTGACTACTCCTATTATTATACTTTATGGTTTGAAAAGTCTTTTTTATATTACTGCCTCCAACATATTAGGTTACTTTTTTAAGAACAGGTGAACATATTAGCATTACATAAAATGTTAAAGAGACAAAGAGTTAAACTAGGAATTTTAGAAGAATACACTAGCAGTTTGCCATTCTGACAGCAAAAGCCAAGCTAGTGCTTAAAAAAAAAATGCAAGTTTGAAAAATGCAAATGGTGTTATCCAAATATGCAGCCATATGTCCATAATACACACATTTTTTGGGGAAAATTTTTGTAAAGATTTCTATCACAGAATTGTGTCTCAAAATGGTGAAGGTCTTGTGTGTGTGTGTGTGTGTTTTTAATATTGTGTTCCCACAAAGATGGTAAGATATTAAAATTATACTTAAAATCTTCTGTATACATTATAGCAGAAAAACACATTATTTTTAGACTTTAATGTAAATTTGGCTCTATGTTTTAATATTCCATTTTGAGTAGGTGCTCTATTTCATCCATAACATAGTTAGCAAAACTGTCCAGAATAGCCAGATTTTAGCCATGAAATTTTCTATTCAGACAAGTAAAATTGCAAACATAGTCTCTTCAAACAGCAAATTAACAGTACTTAGAACTAACTCAATGTCTATGAGTCAAGGAAAAAAACATAATATTTTGAGTAATGTGAAGCTGTGAAATTTGGATAACCTTTAAGCAACTTTGCTCAGTTGATCACAACATCAGTAACAATAGGAGGATGGAAGCCACATGCAAGTGGTGAAAACTCCAACAGGAAAATATCAATTAATCTTTTTCAATAGAGTTGAAGTAGGGGTAATCCTCTCATTAAATAGTTTGAACCTTTTTCCAAGTAAACAAAGGAGGGATAATGAGTGATGCTGTCTGACTTGTTTACGTGGAGGATCTTCAAGAAGCTTAGGCATAACCTCTCAAGACATAGGTCTTTGTAGCCACTAGTCCCTAATTACCCTCTTTTAAAGTATTTGTGTAAGCAAAGAGACTGTTTTCAGGCTTAACCTGAGAATACCATTTAAAGTGCCAATATTTTATACTTAAGCCAATATTATTAAGCAGTGTCAAAATCTGTAGGGTCCTCATTACCCTCAACTCCAGGGGGAAAAAAATGGAAAAATTGTTTCCAATATATGTTTACATGAATGTTCACTTTTCTCTCAATTCTTGTTAAAAGAGCTATTTCTACCATAAGAAATAATTTGTGTCTATTTGCTAAAGACAGGGTATAACTCTTGATAGAGCTATCCCAGCACCCTCAGACCTCCAAGTGCTGTGAAAATTCTGGGTTGGAAGGGATAAGAGAGGACTGGAATTAACATCTGTTGTGTCATCTGCCAACCAGTTTGCCCTTGATATTTAAGCAATTTGAAAGTAAATACGTTTTTTAGTCCACTTGTCACAATGCAAGTGTCATTTAAAAATCACTCAATGTTTTCAAATTTCTTAGTGATGTAAGTACCAATAGTCATTATCTATCATTACAAACATTTCTAGTGTACCTCGTATATGTCTATAGTGGGACTAAAAGAAGAGAAGTTAACCATGGTATTTAACCAAGGCCCACACACTTCTTACCATACTTGTTCACAATATTGACATCTTAATGAGCTTGTATGTCATGGAGCACATATAACGAAATGAATATCAGTAACTTTAATGTCTGCAACAATGTTGTTGTAATTACCATCACACAGTCTCTGTAAGTGCTTAGACTTAAAAAATTCATCAGCACGTAAAGAGGTGGTCAAAATTATGAATAAGGGATGAGAGAATTGAAATTCTTAAATAATTCTAAAACTAATAAAATGTTTTTTGTTTTCTTGCTACCAACTCAGTATTGAACATTTGTATATACAGTGCTTTTTTCATATTCTCTGGATTCTTCCTGTCTATTAAAATATGAAAAGTATACGAGCCTTACATGAAGAGTTCAGTACCAAGAGAAAATGTACATTTTCATATCTATAATATATAACTATTGCTTTCTTTATATCTTAAACACTATGTATTTTGAAGGAAAAGTTCATTATTTAATATAAAAATAATTAAGCCATAAAGACATATAATTTACACATTTACACATCATGAATCTGTGATAGTCTAAAACTTCGTGATGGACAAATTTAGAAGAAAATTGACAGAAGACTATGGCTTTGCCAACTGTGTCCACTGTTTTCATAATATCTCATCTTGGAAATGATATTGGATTTTAGCATCAGAAATTTGTTTCTGAGTACATTTGAATACTTTATATGCCACATAAAGGTGAAAAACACGAAATTTTTAAAAATCAAGATACAGCTAATTATGTGAGAGAGGACAACTTGCCAGATTACAGTTTCCTGATCTATAATTTAGAGAGATTTTATCAAAACATCTCTAAGAACCCTTCCAACTCTATGATTCCATGAATGTGGTACAGATATTACTGAGGGAAAATTCTAGTATCTCTTATTTATTTTAATGTGCCCCAATAATTTCTTTACACTCTATTGATGGAAACGTGGTTATTCTAATAAAGCTTTAGTAAAATATCTATGTGTGTGTGCACACACACACAAAACTAATAAACATCTATAATGTCATACCCTTGAAATTGATAGTGACTCTGGGGAAAATATAGAAGAATTACTTTTTCATTAAGCATACACAGGAAATATTTTATCCTTAAAACAGTATAGATAATAGTTAAGAAGAGATTAAATTATTTGTAGTGACACCAAAAGCTTCTTGTGAGTAGGAAATCTTAGTCAAAGTTTACTTTTGTTATGTTTTGTGTAGTTGATGAAATTCCACGGCATCTAAACACAAAAACCATACTTATTAAAATCACACACAAAATATCCTTCTGCCCTTATGCTTGTTTATTTTCCTAGTTTCTGTTTAGAGATTGTCTATTATTGGAAAATTAATTGAGAGATGCATTTACTCCTACACAGTCACCCATTTGATTTCCAGATACTTGTGGAATAGCTCACTGTTGGTTAAATGAAAGAGATGTGTTGGCCAATTAGCATACAGTTGAGTTTAGTTGATTTGCATATTTTTATATTTATTACTAGAAGCTACTTTATATGCCACTCAAAACTTTGTTATCTGGTGAGATATTATAAATTGTAGAAGTGCTTATATTTAAGAAACACTGTTATATAACCAATATAAATAAAGCTCAGTCTTTTAGATTATGTTTTCCCTTAGCTTAGGTTTCTTAAAAACATATCTGATCTCAAAGAATGCAAGTATCTTTGCTTATCTGCCTTCTAATATGTATTTCAGAATAATACACTATGTTCAGGACATTCATTACCTGACAAAATGAAGAAATTATGTTTTAAATGTATATATTTGACTCACCCAGGTTAGACTGTTTTATAATTATTAGCATGACCTGACAAGTAAGCAGGGGCAATTTTATCCTCTTCCTATTTATATTATCAGTAATGCAAGAGACAGCTTCACAATCCTCAGAAGAATCTGAGTGCTTGCCAAGCATATTTCCCCTCTGACATTCTTAAATACAATATTTTCATCTTATAATCATGTCATGTGACATAAAACCAAAAATACGCCTATCCTACTTGCTTAAGCTCTTATTTCTCAGAATAGAACTACATTTTATGTACCATTTCTTCATAGGTCAGGCCTTATTGGAAAGAGAATTAGACTAACTTACTTTGAAATAGACAATGCGTTTTTCAAAATATGGCGATAGAGTGTCAAAATAGCAGAAAATTGTTCATTGGTCTGAAAAAGATTATTATAAATTATTCACCACCATCACCATGCATACACCCACAGACCACAGCTTAAACTAAACAGTAGCCAACCTGAGTTGCCAGTAAGACAAGGAGGCCACCACAAGTTAATGAAGAGAAGCTAGAGGGCTGAGCTGTACACAGAACCGAGTTCGGTAATTATCTCAAGAATAGTAGTAAAAGCAGAGAATTACAGCTCTGATTGTACCACAATCAGTCACTTAACATCTCTGAGGAAATCTTAGTCAAAGTTTACTTTTGTTATGTTTTGTGTAGTTGATGAAATTCCACGGCATCTAAACACAAAAACCATACTTATTAAAATCACACACAAAATATCCTTCTGCCCTTATGCTTGTTTATTTTCCTAGTTTCTGTTTAGAGATTGTCTATTATTGGAAAATTAATTGAGAGATGCATTTACTCCTACACAGTCACCCATTTGATTTCCAGATACTTGTGGAATAGCTCACTGTTGGTTAAATGAAAGAGATGTGTTGGCCAATTAGCATACAGTTGAGTTTAGTTGATTTGCATATTTTTATATTTATTACTAGAAGCTACTTTATATGCCACTCAAAACTTTGTTATCTGGTGAGATATTATAAATTGTAGAAGTGCTTATAATTAAGAAACACTGTTATATAACCAATATAAATAAAGCTCAGTCTTTTAGATTATGTTTTCCCTTAGCTTAGGTTTCTTAAAAACATATCTGATCTCAAAGAATGCAAGTATCTTTGCTTATCTGCCTTCTAATATGTATTTCAGAATAATACACTATGTTCAGGACATTCATTACCTGACAAAATGAAGAAATTATGTTTTAAATGTATATATTTGACTCACCCAGGTTAGACTGTTTTATAATTATTAGCATGACCTGACAAGTAAGCAGGGGCAATTTTATCCTCTTCCTATTTATATTATCAGTAATGCAAGAGACAGCTTCACAATCCTCAGAAGAATCTGAGTGCTTGCCAAGCATATTTCCCCTCTGACATTCTTAAATACAATATTTTCATCTTATAATCATGTCATGTGACATAAAACCAAAAATACGCCTATCCTACTTGCTTAAGCTCTTATTTCTCAGAATAGAACTACATTTTATGTACCATTTCTTCATAGGTCAGGCCTTATTGGAAAGAGAATTAGACTAACTTACTTTGAAATAGACAATGCGTTTTTCAAAATATGGCGATAGAGTGTCAAAATAGCAGAAAATTGTTCATTGGTCTGAAAAAGATTATTATAAATTATTCACCACCATCACCATGCATACACCCACAGACCACAGCTTAAACTAAACAGTAGCCAACCTGAGTTGCCAGTAAGACAAGGAGGCCACCACAAGTTAATGAAGAGAAGCTAGAGGGCTGAGCTGTACACAGAACCGAGTTCGGTAATTATCTCAAGAATAGTAGTAAAAGCAGAGAATTACAGCTCTGATTGTACCACAATCAGTCACTTAACATCTCTGAAAAAAAAAAAAAAAACCTCAGAGTTGAGACTTGATAAGGAGTGCTAGAGAACTCTGTGATATAACCAACCTAGCAAAACCCTTCCTTGCCTTTTGTACAGTGAAGAATGAAGAAATATAGTTCTCAGCCCCTGCTCTCTTGCTTTGAGTGAGGGGGAATGAAACATTTCAAGTAAGCAAAGAAAAAGAAAAGTCACAGATGAGTCACTAAGTGGAATAAAATCTGTGCTTTCATCAAAACTTTCTGTGACTCATCGATATTTTTTTCTCCTCCACAATATACCATGGTAAAGTCACTGCCTTAGTCACTCAATCAAGGAGAATTACATTTGAGCTCATTTCTAAAAATGAAGTCATAAAATTTTCCTGAGTGAAAAATGATGAACTATATTAACTCAGTTTGCATACATCCCAAACAAGGCAGAGAAGAAATCTGATTTGTAACTGTCGGTGTCACTGGAATTCAAAAACATGTATAATTTCTAAGTTTGTTTTCTATTCCAGTGGTGAGATAAAGCATTTTCTTCAATTTTGTAGATTTATAAAATGTTGAAAATTTTTCTTATAACGACAGTTAGTTAATATTAGGATCTGAGTTAACAGTGTGATGATATGGAAAAGGCAGTAAAGAATTGTAGAAATTGGAATGTGTTGGTATTTATTAAAACCATATCCTTCTTGCCAAAACACAAACTAATCTATGTATTTGTAAACAGCAAAGTATTTACATTTGTCACTGAGTACCATATAGTATCCATTGATTTCTTTCTCTCCCTGGTTTTTAATTCCTTCGGTGAGAGAGACAGAGGGAGAGAGGACAGTGAGAAAAAGAGACACACATCCTCAACAAGGTCCTATGTCACAATTCACACCCAGCTCACCAGCCAGGATCATAGACATAAGCTCACACACCCAGCGTGGACAGTTGTATAGAGAGACCTTTGGATGTGAACCTAGGACCTTCTCACGTGAATTCAACATCACAGCATTGAGTTGCTGCTGCACCATTCTGATGAACCCCATTGATTTCTTTTCATTCAAGTTAGATACCAATAACCTCGGTGTCATGAAATAGAAAAATGTGGATAGATAGGCTTAAAGATTAATGGGTAGTGTCTTAGTCGGCTTTTGTGTTCCTAACAGAAATACCTGAGCCCGATGTCTTTTAGAAAGAAGATAAATGTTTATTGACAAACTAACATGGTGGCTGCAAAATCCAAAGTCCTAGGTCTACAGCACACAGGATGGCAGGCACATGAAGAGGGACAGGTACTGACGGATCTCTCTTTTGTAACAATGGGCTCTTGCAAGAACTAACTCTTCATGAGAACTAGAACTCCTTGAGTCTTATGAGACATCATTGATCTATTCATGAGACTGCCACCTCTATGATAAATCACTGTCAACAATCACTACCTAATAGCCCTCACTCTTGATGGAACACCGTGGAAAAATTAAGGCTCACTTAATACCTGTATAATATGTTAAGATAATTAAATCCCAACAAATGAACTTCCATGGACATATTCAAGGCATCTCTGATAGATAGATATAGATTCATAGAGAGGTACAAGTAGGTCAGATACAAATAGTGCCTCAATTGTAAGGTGATAAGAAAAAGTAAACAATAAAACAACAAAAGCAAGAACAAAATTACCTCATCAGAGTTCAGAACATTAACAGTTTGCTCCATGGTTAGATTTTATTAAGAGTCAAAGAAAGCTTTAACCACTAAGTAAAAAAAAAATAGGAAAAAATAAGAATTGGTCTTAAAATCAAACGCACTACTCTTGTATATATCATTCAGATTTTGGTCATATGCCTATATGCATGCATATTATGCTTTGGAGAAAGTAAAGTATTTATCATAAGAAAAGGCGTGAACTCTCTAAAATTTAACAAAAAATATATACTTATGATATTGTGGTAAAACAGTTATGGCTAGCAGGGGGAAAAAAATGTATCTTACTCCCTAAATTTAAGTTTATAGGTATTGTTGGTATACTAGGATGAGAATATGCAAATAATTATTTTTGTGTGTAGTGACTATCTCTTGACATTTATTTTAAGAGGCAAAAACCTTAAAATTTGTCTGCAAATAGGCCATGTGGCTTAGTACAGTTTTGGTCTTGTGGATTATCCAGATTAGTTTTTTAGTACTTAGTTCAGCTGAAATTTTTTCAGCATAGAGTCTAGGACTCTTGTGCCCTAGAAGTTCATTCTGAAACTCCCATTGCTACTTTTAGGAAGTCCAGTGAATACAGCTTTGGGAACTTAATCTCAATAAAGGAAGATCATCTCTTCAAAGTTCAGAGAGTACCATCATTTTGACCTTTGTCACATAGCAGGAAATGATGAGTAGCACCATGTTCTTTCTTACTCTTTTCCCTGTCCATGTTTCTCAGTTCTTGACCCCTCTTGTCTTCTTCTATACAAGAGAAATGACCTTATTTTATCTCTCTAATCCCCCAATAAAGGCACTGAACCCAACTTCTTGGGGTTAATTATCTGATCCTCTCTGGTCATCTTCCTACTCAAATCTTTTGTGCTGTTAGAATTTCCGTCTGATTGTTTCATTGCTTGCCTGTTAGTTGGATCCTAGCTCGGCAAACATCAGACAAAGGACAGAGTCTTATGTATGAAATATTATATACATATTTCCAGAGGGAAATACCCTTCACTTCAATCTCAATCTAGAATGAGATTTGCCATTCCTTTTAACAAAATTCAAGGAGATTTTGTCCAGAAGCTGAGCCAAATAACTTTTAGGAAAGATATAGTACTTGCAAAGTTCTCAATTTACTACCTAGAAAAATATAAAGTAAAAGTCACGTGCACACACAGAGGTACCATATTTGAATCATGTATAGTTTACCCGGAAAGAGCTATTTTTGTAGGAATTTTTAAAATTAAATATTATTTAAAAATGCATAAAATCTTACATTTTTAAAAAAGACATTTTAAAAGTATGGACTTGATTTTGACTTAATTGTGTCAACTTCAATGGAATTATTTTAAAGGCCCTATGCATTCAAATGTTTTTTAGCACCACTGAGTTTTCTATCCATTTTTAAGACCTAAAAGTTATTTAAAAAAATAAATTAAAATGGGGCTGGCAGATATCCTGATGGTTAAGGCATTCGACTCCCACATGGCTGACCACAGTTCTAGTTCCCGATATGGCAGCTTAGTTTCCCACTTTCCCTTCCTCTTTCTCTGTCTCTCTCTAATCAAGTTAAAAGATAATAATAACAAATAAAGTTAAATCAATAAGTAATTATTTGAAATAACTAAAGAAATATGGATGACTTCATAGCTGTTGAAGAGAGCGCAATAATTTTGAGGTCAGCCAGAGCACTCAGACTTCTCAGCATAAAATCCTGGTCTATGATTTAGCTTTCTCCATCTGTACAGGTCCAGCATCGCTGCACCATTTCTAGTCGGCTATACCTGCAGTCTCTCTCTTTCCAACCATAAAATCATCAGCAACCATTTATAGAGTGAGATTGAACAAAATCATAAGGGAAAGTAATCAGACTTTTTTACTGATAATTGCCTCTGGCAAACAAAACTATAGAATTTTCAACTTTTGGGCCTAGCCCCATGGCAAAATAATAATGGCAATAAAATAATAAAGCAATCTGAAAAGTATATTTCTGATACACATTGTGTAGACCCTTTTGAGGAAACATAGCCATAAAATATTTCCATGGAGGGAGAATAGGGTCAGATAACTGAAATCCATGGTATTCTAAAATGAAATTGATGACCCTATAACTTGTCAATGTAAAACACTAATAATCATCAGGTCAGAAATAAATGTCTTCAGGATGAGTTTAAAGAAGTAGGCATTGGATTTAATACAAGTTATTCTCAGAATTCTAAATCAATTATCTTTCTCTCATAATTGGTCTCTATGGGAAACCATGAACTCCAGAGTATACTTTAGACAAGGAAATGTTCTTTTTCATTTATATGAGGTATCCAGATTAGGGAGAAAAATACAAAAAGCCAACCTAGATGTCAATATCTTTAGTAAATATGACTGGAGGAATTAAGCCATTTGTAAGTCACAGAGAATTTCTGTAATCCAACGATTCAGGCTAATACTTTTGCTAAAATGGTTTGAAATCATGTTATTTATTTTAGGACCATTTTTTAAATGCTAGTCTTTACTCTCCAAAGAAAAAGAAACAAAAAAATAGAAGAAAAAACACATTTTTATCTAATGAATCACATCCTAAAATATGACAAGCAAGCGTAGTAGAGACATAGTAAAGATTTCCTATAGTTAAAATTACAAGTTATTTGCATAATCCCAACATTTGTCTGTTAAAACAATATGTAGCTACATATTTTTTGTTTCAAAAAAGAACAGCAGACAAAATAGCCATAGAGTTAAAATTCATGGATCTGAAAACAAAATTGTATATGATGAAGTCTATTTATGCTGAATAAATCTCAGATTCACTTTTTATTGCTTCAAAGTTTGAGTATAGAACTGCTACTTAGTTTTATGCCAATTTTTGAATAAATGAGTCATAAAAAGTAAAGTTATTGGTTGATAACAGAAAATATAATAACAGTAATCACATTTTGACATTTCTATTGCACCTTTCACCTTGATAAAAACCAAGGCAATTAACCTGAAAGTCATTTCTATACTCAGGATTTACAAATCCCAACTGAATCCAGTTATCTTCTAAATTAATCTCAAAGTATATGCAAAGCATCCACAGCCCTACTGGCCTGTTAGCCTACATGAATGACTTATGCTACCAAAAGCCCTCTGAGCACTATGGAATATGTAAGGTCCTTTAAATAATGTGCAAATAGAAAAAAAAAATAGCTGACATCAAGTTAATCCAATAATGAACCACCCAACCTCATTGATATTCTTCAGGGTTAGGCATGCCTATACATTATCAGTTGATCTATCAGTTTAATAGAACATTAGTATCTTGACTTTTCAAGGTTATTTATAAATTATATAGCTCCAATTCTTACAAAATGCAAACAACACTTCTGTAGCATTTCTGCTGTGTCACCCATCTGTTTCAATATCCCCAGCACATGGGCTTTCTAATAGGCAAATACTGTTGTCTGCAACTTTAATTATTAGACTTTTATATTATTTTGTAAAAGACATGAAATGTAAATTTTCCCTTTCTAAGGTGCTGCAATTCATGAATAAAAGATTGCAGTGTCATACTAAAGACACTATAGTCGCTGGGACCAGCAGGTGGCATGGTAGTTAAGGCATGGGACTCCTGCCTGGCTGATTGCGGTTGGAGTCCCCGACCTGGCAGCTTGCTTTCTCCGTTTCTCTCTCTCTTTCACTCATAAGTGCACATGCCCCACAACAAATTTTAAAATAATAAAAAATAAAATTAGATAAATAATGATTAAGAAAATATACTACAATCTCTTAAGCAAAATGGAAACACGGAAGAGGAACAACCAGTCTTCCTGGGTAAAAGAACAGGTCAGAAAAGTCTTCATGGACATCAAATATCTGAGTAAAGTGTTAAAGAAAAAAAATGAAAAAGCAAATTGTAAAATTGTATTTACATGATTATCTCAGTTACTTCAATGAATACAGAAAAAGTAGCAGGCTAATCTACTAAACGTGGTGTCTCTGCACACTGGAATGATGGTCAATTTTTTTCCTTTGACATAGTCAGGGGAGCATGTAATACTTAATATTCAGGTGGGGGGTAATAAAAGCACCAGCAAAGGTATAGCACCTAGAATAAAACATACCGAGTCTACCTGAGGATGATTGCTTTTTTGTTTGTTTGTTTGTTTGTTTTCACAACTACTCCATTCCTATTTTAATTAGCTAGCTTCAGTAAAGGGACCTTTAAAAAAGAGGAATGATAAAGGATACTAAAGTGATCTACTCCAGAAACAAACTTAATAATTCTATACCTCTACAATGGTTAGATAACAGTGACTGTGTCACAGTTTAGTATACTGGCTACTAAACTCTAGCATGCAGGCATATGAAACAGTATTTGCATTAACACACTCTTTATGAAATGAATTTGAAAGACTTTTCTGAGTTGTCCTGAAAAAAAAAAAAAAAAAAAAGCAGCCTCCCACAGCTGGCTCCTCTATTTTTGGCTTCTCCTATCCCTGTTTTCATGGCAGCTGAGAAATATTAATGTGAGAAAAGTATCTTTTATTTTAATCTTTAGAAAAGAACTCAACACAAAACCCTGCAACTTCAGCAGTAGAGGGTAAGAGTTCCAGGATCATACTGTGGAAGTGTATTATTGGAACAACCTGTAGAAGAGAGAATTTTATGAAAAATAATATATTCCACTTACATATGCCTTCCCCAAAGCGTATGCTGTTTATATATAGTGCTTAACAAACATATTTTACAGAAAGTTAATATGTCCCCTAGGAATAATTACATGAAATAGGTGTGTAATCAATCTCTTACATAGGAAAGGCACAGTGGGGAAAAAAGATTTCTTTAATCCACCACCATTCAACAGAAAGGAATGATGAACAGATCTATTTAAAGATAGAGGAGACATTCATCTTTACGAGAGACTTTCTTCCTGATCTTTCCTGTTAACCAAACATATGTATAAAATTAAATGCTTTACAACATTGATCTTGAGAAAAGTACCTGTCACATTTGATCCAACGAATTGGTAAAAATATTGCAGCACTGTGGTCACAGAATCAAACCACGTTTGAAAAAGTAATCGCAAGTTACTTGAGTTTTATTGACTCAATCAGATCATATGGTGAGTCATTTCCAGACATATCGATAAACTCATTGATTCCTCTCATTCTTGTAGTCACTGGACTATAGAAAAAAGGATCAGTAGCCATTTGACCTTCATTGTGTATTAAACAAACACCAGATGGCAAGGATTCATTCAGGAAATCCATTCTTCCTTCTTCATAGTCATGTTCACACTGCTGCTTCCCACTGAGCCTTTATCTCTGTTTGTCATGGTGCCAGCACTGCCTGCATAGCACCTTTCATGCATCACAGCTTTCAAATCTTGTCCCATTAGTTTCATTTTGTTTCCATCATAAATAATCTCCCAAAAACTCTTTCATTATCTAATAATGGGCTAGGTCATTATACAAAGGAGCCAAGTATTAAAGGGTTAGTGAGTACAGTTTGTCCACTTGGTTTCTGGCCAGTGTGTGAACTATTATTAAACAGATAAATTTATGCAGCTTAAAAAAAATGAGAGACAGAGGGAGACTTAAAGAATACAAACATTCTCATCCTGCTAACAAGTTTTCTGGAGCATTAGACAGATAAAAATGAAGACATTTGAATATCAAACTGGAAACTTTATAGCACTATACCATAAGCATTAACCTAATTCAACCTAATTATTTCAAGAAATGCACAAAAGAAAATAACCTATGCACTGAAAAATTCCATCACTATTCCTCTCGTTGGCCATTCCCTAGACTCATTTGGACATTAGCCAGCCATGTAGAAGTGTTGAAACGCTGGGGAGCATTAACAAGCCAAGTGACTTCATTCTAAGGGTGTTTTTCTATGAGTAAATTTCAGAGTCCTAGAAGGGAGGCTTGTCTTTTTTGGACAATGTTGTATACAGACAGAATAAGAAAGCTGTACGTTGTGTAAGATGTATTATCCACACTGAAAAGTTCAGTACAAACAAGGAAGACTCCCTATCTCAGCAAAGTGGCTCTTCAACATTCCTAGGAGGTAAAATGTTGAGTATAAAGTATTCTAACAGCCAGAATCAGGTTCTTCCCTTATTGGAGAAAAAGTTAAGAAGTTTATAGAATGCAGTCTGTTGGATGCCGGGACTATGTCAGCACTGAGTTAAGTCATCCAGCCTATTATTCCCACAGGCAGGCCAATTATCCCCTGATAATTGGACTGATAATGAGCATTCTGACTGGTCGAGAGGTCCCTCTGAAGCTCCAGCACCCCCTTCTTAGAAGGCTGTTCTCTGTGCAAAGGATGACATGTTATGGACAGGGATTTTTTAAAGAATGCAATAATTTTGAGAAAAATAAGTTTAAATTGATTAAAAATAAGGTGTTAAATGCTAAATTTGATTTTTAAAGAACAAAACAAAGGTGCAAACTCTTTGATAAAACACAGTAGAGTTAATTCGACTATTTGGTTTTTGTAAAATATTTCTCTTACTTAAAAGTATTTGAATTATATTAGAAAAACAGGAAAGAAAAAGATCCACTCATGGTCTCATTTCTCTAACAGAGTCAACTTAATAATGTGCAGTTTGAAATACATATTTAATGCTGTAGTGTTGAACCTTTTAAAACAAGGAATGATTCTATTATTTACTGTTGTAAATTGTCAGTAAATTCATTTTAAGTCCCATCTATGCCAACATAACTAAATATTTTCTGCCTGGGATACTCTTTTCTGCTCTTTCCACCAATTAACATCTACTTAATATTTGACTTTAGCTTAATTATCACATTCTTAGGGGTCTTTTTTCCTAACTTACCTAAGCCAGATTCTTAATGTGTGCTCTTCTGCATTGCCTCTTCCTAGCCCTTTTCATTTTATGTGAGTCATTTTTATTTTTAGAGGGATTTTTGCTTTAGGGCATGTGCTTTTTTTTTCAGGGGTGGCGGGAGGTGATATTTTTGCTATAGGATGTGTATGCTTGTCAGAAAGACAGAGAGAGACAGAGAAACAGAAAGCGAGAAATCACTCCCCATGGGGTGATTGTGCCATGCCACAATCTCTTCTCCTCTGTTCTCCTCTTGAGATGTTGGGCACGCGTGCACATACGCCTGGCCTGAGTTTAAGCCACCGGGTCCGGGTGCCAACCGCAATTGACTATATGGGACTTCAGCAACATAGCCATTACACTAACTGCTGGTCCCGAGCATTTGCTTTTACCAGAGAGACAGAAAGTGAGAAATCCCCTGCTGTGGGGATGGCCATACCTCAACCCCTTCTCCTCCATTCTCCTCTCGGGATTTTGGGCACACATGCATACACACTCGGTGTAAGTTTCAAGCCTCCAGGTCTGGGACTCAAACCGCAGTCAACCATGTGGTAGTCCAGTGGCATAACCATTATGCCATCTGCTGGTCCTTATTGTGTGTGGTTCTTGATTAATATCTATCTTTTCCAGTCCACAGTAACCTCCAGGAGGACAAGTGATTCTTCTTTTGCTTAATATTATATCCTAAAATAGCACTTGGTACAAAGTAAGTGCTCAATAAATAATATTTGAGTATGTAAATAAAAAATGAATTTAATCATTTTCTATTTCCTTCTAGATTGTGATACATGAAGAAAGAAATATTTTGTATGCTTCCAAATAAATAAGAGTATGTATAGATATGGATGGCATCTGGTCTGATAATTTCATCACCTCAGGGCTTGATTCTTGTATGTCATCAGCCTAACAGTCCAATCCTAGAAGAAAATAGTAGAGCTATAAGTTGGTAAGTGATGTAGAACTCTTTCATTATCTAATAATGGGCTAGGTCATTATACAAAGGAGCCAAGTATTAAAGGGTTAGTGAGTACAGTTTGTCCACTTGGTTTCTGGCCAGTGTGTGAACTATTATTAAACAGATAAATTTATGCAGCTTAAAAAAAATGAGAGACAGAGGGAGACTTAAAGAATACAAACATTCTCATCCTGCTAACAAGTTTTCTGGAGCATTAGACAGATAAAAATGAAGACATTTGAATATCAAACTGGAAACTTTATAGCACTATACCATAAGCATTAACCTAATTCAACCTAATTATTTCAAGAAATGCACAAAAGAAAATAACCTATGCACTGAAAAATTCCATCACTATTCCTCTCGTTGGCCATTCCCTAGACTCATTTGGACATTAGCCAGCCATGTAGAAGTGTTGAAACGCTGGGGAGCATTAACAAGCCAAGTGACTTCATTCTAAGGGTGTTTTTCTATGAGTAAATTTCAGAGTCCTAGAAGGGAGGCTTGTCTTTTTTGGACAATGTTGTATACAGACAGAATAAGAAAGCTGTACGTTGTGTAAGATGTATTATCCACACTGAAAAGTTCAGTACAAACAAGGAAGACTCCCTATCTCAGCAAAGTGGCTCTTCAACATTCCTAGGAGGTAAAATGTTGAGTATAAAGTATTCTAACAGCCAGAATCAGGTTCTTCCCTTATTGGAGAAAAAGTTAAGAAGTTTATAGAATGCAGTCTGTTGGATGCCGGGACTATGTCAGCACTGAGTTAAGTCATCCAGCCTATTATTCCCACAGGCAGGCCAATTATCCCCTGATAATTGGACTGATAATGAGCATTCTGACTGGTCGAGAGGTCCCTCTGAAGCTCCAGCACCCCCTTCTTAGAAGGCTGTTCTCTGTGCAAAGGATGACATGTTATGGACAGGGATTTTTTAAAGAATGCAATAATTTTGAGAAAAATAAGTTTAAATTGATTAAAAATAAGGTGTTAAATGCTAAATTTGATTTTTAAAGAACAAAACAAAGGTGCAAACTCTTTGATAAAACACAGTAGAGTTAATTCGACTATTTGGTTTTTGTAAAATATTTCTCTTACTTAAAAGTATTTGAATTATATTAGAAAAACAGGAAAGAAAAAGATCCACTCATGGTCTCATTTCTCTAACAGAGTCAACTTAATAATGTGCAGTTTGAAATACATATTTAATGCTGTAGTGTTGAACCTTTTAAAACAAGGAATGATTCTATTATTTACTGTTGTAAATTGTCAGTAAATTCATTTTAAGTCCCATCTATGCCAACATAACTAAATATTTTCTGCCTGGGATACTCTTTTCTGCTCTTTCCACCAATTAACATCTACTTAATATTTGACTTTAGCTTAATTATCACATTCTTAGGGGTCTTTTTTCCTAACTTACCTAAGCCAGATTCTTAATGTGTGCTCTTCTGCATTGCCTCTTCCTAGCCCTTTTCATTTTATGTGAGTCATTTTTATTTTTAGAGGGATTTTTGCTTTAGGGCATGTGCTTTTTTTTTCAGGGGTGGCGGGAGGTGATATTTTTGCTATAGGATGTGTATGCTTGTCAGAAAGACAGAGAGAGACAGAGAAACAGAAAGCGAGAAATCACTCCCCATGGGGTGATTGTGCCATGCCACAATCTCTTCTCCTCTGTTCTCCTCTTGAGATGTTGGGCACGCGTGCACATACGCCTGGCCTGAGTTTAAGCCACCGGGTCCGGGTGCCAACCGCAATTGACTATATGGGACTTCAGCAACATAGCCATTACACTAACTGCTGGTCCCGAGCATTTGCTTTTACCAGAGAGACAGAAAGTGAGAAATCCCCTGCTGTGGGGATGGCCATACCTCAACCCCTTCTCCTCCATTCTCCTCTCGGGATTTTGGGCACACATGCATACACACTCGGTGTAAGTTTCAAGCCTCCAGGTCTGGGACTCAAACCGCAGTCAACCATGTGGTAGTCCAGTGGCATAACCATTATGCCATCTGCTGGTCCTTATTGTGTGTGGTTCTTGATTAATATCTATCTTTTCCAGTCCACAGTAACCTCCAGGAGGACAAGTGATTCTTCTTTTGCTTAATATTATATCCTAAAATAGCACTTGGTACAAAGTAAGTGCTCAATAAATAATATTTGAGTATGTAAATAAAAAATGAATTTAATCATTTTCTATTTCCTTCTAGATTGTGATACATGAAGAAAGAAATATTTTGTATGCTTCCAAATAAATAAGAGTATGTATAGATATGGATGGCATCTGGTCTGATAATTTCATCACCTCAGGGCTTGATTCTTGTATGTCATCAGCCTAACAGTCCAATCCTAGAAGAAAATAGTAGAGCTATAAGTTGGTAAGTGATGTAGAGGAAGGAAAAAAAAAAAACAGGTAGGGGAAAAATAAACTGGTTATAGCTCCTAGCAGAAATTGTTAATGCATTTATATTCTACATCATTTTCCTTTGAAGAAAGAAACATTTCTTTTTAGAAGGCTTTCAGGATGGCTTCCATTTTTATATATAGCTCTTCAGCTCAGATAGGTTATAAATCTGAAAAATAAAATAAAAGCAATTCATCATATACTGCTTGGTTGCATTGAGTTCAAACGATAGAATAAAAAATAAACAACCATTTTCGACTTGAACTTTAAACCACAAACCTTGTCTCAAATGTCAGCTTATACTTCCTATCAACTCTGCTAAATTTCTTGGCAACATTTACATACTTCATCTTGTGTTTCCATTATGTCTCAATTGCTACTATGACCAGAAATCCCTTGGTTAATCATGTGAAACTTTAATTTTTTAAAGAACACTAGTATTTTATTATGTAAACTGAATATCTAGTTGTAAACCCATATGAAAATAAATGACATATTTTATTGCCTCTAAATTTAATAGTTTTATTTTATGGGACTGTATATTTAAAGATTCTGGAAAATTAATTTTGCCAATCTCCTTTTTCCACATCAGGATATTATTTAGACAATTTAGTTATAATGTTTCATATTTTTTTCAAGAGAGATTTTTTTGCTGTAGGGTGTGTGTACTAGCCAGAGAGACAAAGAGGCAGAAAGAGAGAAATTGACCCTTCAGGGTGGATGGCCATGCCTTCTCCTCCTTTCTCCTCTGGGGATTTTGGGCATGCACACACACAGTTGGAGTGAATTTTAAGCCACCAGTACGGGACTTGAACATGGTCAACTACATGGGAGCCCATTGACGTAACCCTTACACCATCTGCTGGTACCACAATGTTCCATTTTTAATCCAGAAACCATTTTTTAAGAAAAGTTTTAGGTTTCAGCCAAACTGAGGAAAAAACAGACTGACCATGTACTCCGTGTTACCATATATTCATAACCAGCCCACTATCAACATCATGCACCATTGGCATGTTTGTTATAATCAATGAACCCATATTAACATATTATCACCCCCCCAAAGTGCATAGTTTACACTAGGTTCATTCTTAGTGTTGTACATTCTATGGATTTTGAAAACTATATAGAGGTCAGCATGTGGCATGGTGATTAACGCACTGAACACTCCCATGTGGCCAACCACAGTTCAAATCCTTGACCTGGTGGCTTGCTTTCTCATTTTCCTCTCTCTCTCTGTGTCTCTCTCTGGTGAAATTAAAATAGATGAAGGAATAAATAAAATAAAATAAATAATTCAAAAAAAGAAGACTATATAAGGGCATGTATCTACCATAGTAGTATTATACAGAACAGTTTCACTACCCCAAAAATAATCTTCTGTGCTCTGCCTATTAATCCTTTCCTCCCTCTCACCCCCTAGTAACCATTACTATATTTTTTCTTTACATTGTTTTCCTCAGCTAGAGAAGTTTTAAATTTTAATGAAGGACAACATCATTATTTTTTCATTGTGCCTTGTATACTGTTGTCTAAAAAGTCATTGCTATTTCTAAGATCATCTAGATTTTCTCTGTGTTACCTTGGAGTTTCATAGTTTGCATTTTACATTATATTTAAGATTCATTTTTGAAATTTTTTCTTTATTCGTGGCAGAGCATGTGTACATGTATATGCACATGTGCATGAGAGAGAGACAGGAGTGCCTTCCCAGTTCCCATCATGCTGCAAACTCCTTCCAGGATTCCAGACTGTAAGATCTTAGACATCCATACTTGCTTGGCAAGTTTCAGGCTGACCAGACAAAGGATTCAAACTGTGGATGCCATGTGAGATCTTGCTTCTCTACAGCAGTATGCTACCACTGTTCTATGTACTATGGAGTCAACCCTTAAGATTTCATTTTAAATTCATTTTTGTGAAAGATTTAAAATCTAGGCATAGAATGATTTTCATTTTCCTTTTTGCACATGGATGTCTAGTTGTTCCACCACCATTTGTTGCAGAGTTATCTTGAGTTAATTCTATTGCCGTGGATCCTTTCTTAGAGATCAGTTGACCGTACTGATGTGAATAGATTTCTGAGCTCTCTGTTTTGTTCTGTTTATGTATTTATTTATTTGTCCACCAGTACTACATTCTTGATACTGTAGTTCACTAGTAAGTCTTGCGTAGTCAGTTTTTGACATTGTTCTCCTCTACTAGTTTAGTAGGTTATTCTGAATTTTGCCTTTCCATGTAGTCTTTAAATTCAATTTACCAATATCCACAAAGTAACTTACTAGGATTTTGATTGGGATTGCATTGAATCCATAGATGAAGTTGATATGAAATGATATCTTGATGATATTGAGTCTTCTTCCATGAACATGAAAATCTTTCCATTTATTTAGTGCTTCATATTTTTTATCAGAGCTTTATAGTTTTCCTCATGAAAATTGTGCACATATTTCATTAGGTTTACATCTTTTTCTTTTTTTTGAGAGGTTTTTGCTACAGAGCATGTGCGCTCACCAGAAAGACAGAGAGAGACAGAGAGACAGAAAGCGAGAAATCACCCCCCAGGGGGGACAGCTATGCTACAATCCCATATTCTCTTTTCTCCTCTTGAGATCCTGGGCATGCATGCACACGCACCTGGTGTGAGTTTAAGCTACCGAGTCCAGGACTTGAACCATTTCGATTACATGGGAGTCCAGCGACATAGTTATTATGCCAACTGCTGGCCCCTCGTTAGGTTTACATCTAATTCTTTCCCTTTTTGGTGCTAATATGTGGTAACATGTTTTTAATTACAGATTTCACTTTTCATTGCTTGTATATATAAAAGTGATTGAATTTTATAAATTAAACTTGTATTCTATAACCTTGTTAAAATTGCTTAGTAGTGCCGAAAGTTCTTTGTTGATTCTTTTGGATTTTCTACATAGACGACCATGACATCTCTGAACAAAGACAGTATTATTTCTTCCTTCTCTGTCCAAATGCTATTTCTTTACTGTATTAGTTGGGACCTCTAGTACAATGTTGAAAAGTAATGATAAGAGGGGACATCCTTGCCTTGTTTCTGTTTAGTGAAGAAGTTTTGAGTTCCTCTCTCACCATTAAGTATGATGTTAGCTGTAGGGTTTTTTTTTTTTTTTCTTTTTTTTTAATAGAATTTTATTTGGATGTTCTCTATCAAGTTGAGGAAGTTTTCCTCTATTCATACTTTGCTGAGAGTTCCTATCATAAACGGATGTTGGATTTTGTCAGATGCCTTTTCCGCATTTATTGATATGATCATGTAATTTTTCTTCTTTAATTTATGTGATGGAGAACACGAATTGATTTCAAATGTTGAACCAGCCTCATATAACTGGAATAAATCCCAATTGGTCATAGTGTATCATGCTGTTATATATTATGTAATGGATCTGCTAACATGTTTTGAGTATTTTTACATCTATGACCATTAGTAACATTGGTCTATAATTTATTTATAATGTCTTTGTCTGTTTTATGCACTGTGGCAATGTTGACCTCATAGAATTAGTGAAGGAGTAATCCTTTGCTACTATCTTCTGGAAGAGATTGTGCAGCGTTCACATAATTTCTTCTTTAAGTTTTAGTAAAATTCAATGGCCTGGTGCTTTCTGCTCTACAGGGATATTAATTCTTGATTCGGTTCCTTTAAGAGCTGTAGGACTGTTCAGTCTTCTTCTTCATATGTGAATTTTTCCATTTTATCTAGGTTATCAAATCTGGGGCTTACTGTTGTTTACAGTATTCTCTTATTAAATTCCTAATATCCAGGGTACCTGTGGTGATATCTGCTCCTTCATTTCTTTCTCACAGAGGCTTCAGATCATGGGTTTCTGCCATGGGTAAGTTGTGCTTATCGATCTGTCTACCCAATTTGGGGACCACATTTGCCTTCACTTCTCTGAGTTCCTATTTTTCAGTTTGTTCAGCTTTTTGCTTGTTGATAGGAAGAAATGCCAGCTTTCAAATCTTACCTGCGAGAGCAGAAACCCCACCATTTTACTTTGGTAGACAAATATATTGAGGCTCAAAGAGATATACTTGATCATCTAGTTAAACCTATAAATTATAAAAGTATTTGGAGACACAGAGTATAGTTTACTAGTCAAGTTTTAAAAAGAGCTTATGAAAAGAGCTTTCTCAAGAACAGACTTGGCAACTATGAGTCTGGAGCAAAGTTACTTTGTTTTACTGCTAAGTGCATCCACATAATCTGTATTTTTGCTAACCTTTGGGTCACTACTGGCAGGAGTCCCAAAGAAACACAGTAGCTTCACAGATGAGACTACCTTTGTCTATGATTTCCATGTCACCAGGACAGGAATTAAGATAAGACAGAAATGAAGCCCCCTGAATTTTGGGTGTTTATGGAAAGACCTCCATCTTTATTATACTGTAAAATTTGCAACCTGACATCCACTATCCACCTTTTTGGCACTGATCATACTACCATTTCTCCAGAAACTATAAAATTCTTAGGGCATCCCTTTATCCTGAAAATCCTCACACCCCAGGTTCCTATGATGAAAAGGCAACCTCCCAGCTACACCTACTCATTCTCTATCTGGCTTCCCTCTTTATTTCTCTCAATAGCTCTTTTGACCACACAATATTTTACACACACACACACACACACACACACACTTATCTCCCCCAGTTCCCCAAGAAAATGGAAGCTCTACGAAGTCACTATTGTGTCTCCTTGGTTCATCTAGGGTCTAGAGTGCCTG
The DNA here is from genome assembly GCF_000334495.1 of Tupaia belangeri chinensis. Taxonomy (NCBI): domain Eukaryota; kingdom Metazoa; phylum Chordata; class Mammalia; order Scandentia; family Tupaiidae; genus Tupaia; species Tupaia belangeri. The sequence goes on from NW_006160213.1 coordinate 886,396, forward strand.
GCATATACTACGTTTGCATTTTTCTTTTTCTTTCTTTCTTTTTTTTTTTTTTGAATGCACAATCCCTTACAAGTGAAAATGACTTCAATCAAATCGACTCTATGTCTAGGGTGTCAATCAGTTTGGATAGTTTTATAACTCCATTGACTTATTTCATTGACTAGCAAATGCATCCAGTCAAAATGTCATTATTTAGGTATAAGTCATATGATACCTTCTCACTAATATATGTAAAGTTACTTGCATTTTCCCAAAATATATACTCAATGATACAATAAGCTTAAACTCTCAAGCACTTTTGGGACAGAATTACCTACAGGAGGTTCAATAATATTTTAAACATGGTAACACGAATATAGAAATGCTTATTCTATACAGTACTTAAAATATTTTACTAAAATAAAATCTGTGACTTGAAAATAAAATACTAAACTTTTTTTTTTTTGAGAGGTTTTTGCTATAGGGCATGTGCACTCACAAGAAAGACAAAGAGAGACACAGAGACAGAAAGTGAGAAATCACCCCCCCGCCAGGAGGGATGGCCATGCTGTAATCCATTCTCCCCTATTCTCCTCTCAGGATCTTGGGCATGCACGCACACGCGCCCAACGTGACTTTAAGCTACCAGGTCCGGGACTCATACCGCAGTTGACTACATGGCGGTCCAGCAACTTAGCCATTACACCAACTGCTGGTTTCGAAAATGTCCCAGGCATTTGTGTCTGGCATGTTTTTCAAGACTCAAGGACCAGAATTGGAACTATGTGGAAGCCATGGGGGATATATTTCCTTTAATCACTAAATCAGCACACTGGCCCAAGTTAACTTTTAAATTTTTTTTAATTAACTTTTTGTTTTATGCCATAGGGCACATGTGTTTGTCTGAGAAAGACAAGAGAAAGTGAGAAATCATTCCCCCAACAAGGGATGGCCAGATCACAATCTCTTTTCCTCCATTCTCCTCCTGGGAGTTTGGGCATCCATGCACATGTTCCTTGGGTGATTTTCAATCCACAGATCCAGGGCTCAAATCACAGTTACCCTAGCCACTACAACATCTATGGTCCAAATTATTTTAATAACAAAAGAGTTAGAACAGTTTATTTTTTTCTAACTTATGTTAATACATAGAGTACAAATGTGGCAACTTTTGTTATCTTCATACTGATCATTAGCTTTAAAATAGTTTACTTACTAGCAAGTAGGGTGGTAATTAAAGCACTGGATTCCCAAAAGGCTGACCATAGTTTGAGTTCCAGACCTGTGGCTCAAAAGTCATGCTGGGCACATATGTGTACATGCCCAAAATCCCATGGGGAAAATGGGGAAAGTATTGTGGCATGACCATTCCTCCTGGTGGTTGATTTCTCACTTTCCCTCTTACGGTCTCTCTCTACTGTAAGCACATGCTCCCTATGGCAAAAACCTTACCAAAAAAAAAATATAGTTTACTCCTCAGCATGAATGATTTTAATTATTTTGTATCCTTTTTATGTCTTGATATAATGATTTTCAATAGCATTGATTATTCTTGAACTCTTTTTTTCTATTTTAGGTAAATAAGTAATATTAATAAAACTTTATTTTAGAACATTTTTGGATTTATGAAACAATCATAAAGATACTACAGAGATTTTCCATAAACTCTTTATCTAATTACCTCTTTTACTCATTTCTTACACTGATATAGTACATTTGTTATAGCTAGCCAGCTGAAGTCCATATTTTGTTCAGAAGTCCTTAGATTTATCTAACCATTTTTGTAGTTCCAGAAGTCCATCCAAGAATTTGACATTGAATCATATTGCATTTAGCTGTCATGTTTCCTTAGACTACTCTTTTCTATGATAATTATCTGAGTTATCTTGTTTTTCATGACCTGGGAAATGTAAGCCCACTTTTAGAGAATTAGAGAAAATGCTCCTCTTTGGGGATTTGCTTGATGTACTTCCTACTGTTACACTGGATCTTATTGGATCCTATGATCAGAAGGCCACCCCTCAACTACAACTATTCATTCACTATCCTGCTTCCCACTTTATTTTTTCTCAATAGCAACCATAGACCGTTATATACACACGCACGCACACACACACATGCACACAAATTTATCTATCCCTGTACCCAAGAGAATATAATGTGTTGGATCCTGTCTCCCTTTGGCATGCCATCGTCAGTGTGTGTTTGTATATGTACATGTTTGCATGTATTTTGTGTGTGTTTAGCACTAACCAGAAAAAGCTCTCTAGCTGTAGGTAGAACAATGAGCCAAGAAGTAAACAAAGTAGCACTGGATTTTAACCAAAGTATGAAATGAGTATATTATGATCCAGGCTCATCTGGTATTCACCCTGTCCTAAACCTGCAGTCAGTCATTTCTTTGTAGAACTCTGGATCCTTTTGTTAGAAACCAAGATTTGAGCACCAGGTGTGCTCTTTTAAAATGAAGTGTAATTTCTTTCAGGTACTCTCAGTTGACAGAGCAAAGAAATCTATTTATTAGTATTAGCATACTAGCCCATGCACAGATACCAATAAATAGTATCATACATAAGCTTCTGTATCTATACGAAACTACACATGAATTCGTACTGGTGTCTCCGACTCTACAATCCATTACCATACTGGTCATTCTAGCCTATGCTTTTTTGCTTATTTGTAAATTCCCATTCCTATAGTAAGAAGACATTCCACAATCCGCTATCCATTTACTTAATTATTCAGTCCCACTATACACATATACCAGGATCAGAATGGCTAACCTGCACTCCCATGGGGGGAACAATTCTTATCAACTAGAGGAGAGTGCTTATGCACATTTCTTTTGTCTTTAGTTTAACAGACTCCTCATTTCTAAATTTACTTACGTCAGCAATTTTCCTCACCAGCACCTCCAGTGAAATTGTTTCATACATTTTCAAAATGTCTATATATTTCCTGGCACATACTGCATTCCTTCCTGAGAATGGAAAGCTAAAGATAGTGCTAAACAATTTTTTAAGTTGTATACTGTGTGTTATTTAACTCTTTGTACTTTCTTTTCTTTGTGTATATTTGTATATGCTTAAGTGTGTGTGCGTATGCATGTGTGTGTGTGTGTGTGTGTGTGTTTATGAGAGGGAGAGAGACGAGGAGGGAGAGAGAGAATTTTTTTTAACCCTATTTATTTATTTCATGAGAGAGAGGGAGAGAGGTATCATCCAGTGATTCTTGTGCCAAGATCCTGCTCCTAGCCAGACAGGACAATGGGTGTGTAGGGGTGAACTTGGCACATTCTGGTCAACTTGGGATCCATACTAAGGCCTCCCACATGGCTGTAGCAGTGACCTAACACCCGAGTCACTGAAGTTGGGCAGAGATACTATCTGACAGGGTCGTGTTGTGATCCTCTATCCCAGCCTTTCAGTTAGCAAGGAATAGACACACTACCATGCCACTTGCTCAGGTTAGTCTGGGATCTGAACCTGGGCTCCCCTTGTGGCCCCAGCTTCTCTCAGTTGCATCTTACTCCTCGTGTCACCATGGCTAGGTCTTCTTTGAATTTGGACAAATGCATACTATATACCCAATATTGTGGTAGTCCACTATATAGTTTTACCTTATTATAAATCTGTATGTCATCAGTTCAATTCTTTCTCCTCCCTTCCTGCAGCTACTGCTGTTCCTATTATTTCTAGGTTTGCCTTTTCCAGTATACTATCCTATAATGGAAATCACATGAGATACAGCCTTTTCAGACTAGCTTTTTTCATTAAAAATCTGCATTTAAGATGCATCCACATTTTATCATGGCTTGATAGTTTATTTATGTGCATCATGAATAATATTCTCTTTATGGATATACTATAGTGTGTTTATCCAGTCATCCACTGAAGGTGATGATTAATAAAGTTTCTATGAACATTCATGTGCAGGCTTTAGTGTGAATGCAAAAGGGTCAGGCAAATATCTAGGAGTACAGTGCTGGATGGTGTGGTAAAGTTATGTGTAGCATTTTAAGAAACTGTCCAACTGTCTTCCAAAGTGCTTGGTACCATTTTGCATGCCCTCAAGTAACTCATGTTAGTTCCTTGCCACCATTTGATATTGTCACAATTTTTCATTTTGTTCTTAGTTTTACTCCTAAGGGTGAGGAGGGGTATGTCACTGTTATTCCAATGTGGAATTTCCTAGTGATAAATTTTAACATATAAAATATAAATGATAAATGTCACTTTTCATATGCTTACTTGTCATTTGTATATCTTCTCTTAAAGGACTGCTTTTCACAAATTTTGATAGGTTGTATTTCCATTTAGTTAAACATATTTTTAAATTTCCCTTGGAAAATTTTTCTCTGATCCAATTGGTATTTAAAAGTGTATTATTTGATTTCAAATATTTGAGAGATTTTTCTAGCTATTATCTGTTGTTGAGTTCTAGTTTAATTGTATTAGGGGCTAAGAAATAAACTGTATGATTGATTTATTTTCTTTAGAAATCTCTAATATATTATAAGAGCAAAAATATTATCTGTCCTGAAGAATATCCCAGGCACAGTCTTGAAAAGAATGTGTGTTCTCCTGATGTTGGGTGGAATGTTCTATAAATGCTAATTAGATCAAGCTGATCAGTAATGCTATTCAGTTCCACTATATCTTTACTGATTTTCTACCTGCTCGGTCTGTCAGTTAGTAACAGAGGGTGTTAAAGTCTCCAATTATAATAATGGATTTGTCTATTTCTTTATATAGTCTATCAGCTACAGCCTCATATATCTCAATGCATTGCTGTTGAGGTACAAAGCATAAACAATTGTTCTATCTTCTTGGAGAATTGAACCCTATATCTGTCTTTGTCCCTGGTAATTTCCCTTGTCCTGAAGTTCTATATATTCAAAAGTAATATTGCTATACTGGTTTCCAGAAATTAGAGTTAAAAAGTATTTCTCCATTCCTTTATTTTTAAACTATCTCTTTACATTTAAAATGAATTTCTTCTAGACATCACATAGTTCAGTATTTTTTTGAATCTAACATCCTCTCCCTTTAATTGGTATATTTAGACCACACACATTTTGAATTCTTTTTAATATGGCTGAATTAATAACTACCATATTTCTCTTTTGTAATCATATGAAAGTTACATTTTTATAATTGTTGTACACTTATTGGATATTCTTTTCTTATTATTAATCTTTCTTTCCTTTGCATTTCTGTTCAGAAAATTTATAGTGAACTGTCTCAGGTTAACTTTTGTTTTCTCAGCTGATGAATCTTTCTAAGGCATCTTCTATTTCTGTCATAGTAGCTTCAATTTGCAGCTTCCTCTTTTAGTTCTTTCCTAGAGTTTTCATTGTTTTGCTTACTTTATTCATCCTTCCTCAGCATGGCTCTCTAGTTCCTTCACAGTACCCTGACTATACTAGTCATATTATTTTAAATTCCCTGATACGTCCAACATCTGAATTGTATCTGAGTCTGAGTCTTGTCTGATGCTTGCTTTGTCTTTACACTTTTTTCTTACCTATTAGCATGCCTTGTAATTTTTAAATTAAAAATCAGAAAAGATGTATTAGGTAATGTGAACTGAGGTAAGCAGCCCTTTAGTATGACATTTTATGTTAACGTGACTAGGTATAGGGCAATGTTTAATGTTTGCTGTAGCTGTAGGGGCAAGAGAGTACAAATGCCTTTATTGTCCTTGGTTTTGTTTCCCTTGTTGTGCTTGGTGTCGCTCAGGGCTCTACTAACCTGTCATGGCAGCATAGGTGGTATGGTGCCACTCTGTGCAATATGGGAGGCTCTGTATGTCCTGGATTGAACGAAACACTTCAGGCACATCTGGAGGCACACCCATGATACTGGCTTGCTGAAAGGCTTGGGGAGGGGTGTCATTGCATGACAAGACTTTACAGTATTCCTTCTCTCTATTTTTCCTCCTCATGAAATAAACAAATACATTTTCTTTTTCAAAAAACTACCTCAGTTTGGCCCCATATCATAATGGATAAGCACTGCGCATAGAAAGTTGGATCCCATGTGTCTAATTGTAGTTGCCATTTTAATCCTTCTGCTGTGAAAAACACCCTGGATATGTATATATGTGTGTGTCCCAAAGCCTAGCATGATGGAGAAATGGAGGGAAAAGGATTGAAGCATGACCACAGTCCTTTAGGGATGCTTTCTCTGCTTCTTTCTCACTCTCTCGAGTGCACACACACACTAACAATAATTTTTTAATTTATGAAAAAATATTATTAAGATTATTTTTTGTTTAAGATTTATTCATTTAATTCCTCTATGGGAGAGAAAGAGAGGGCACAAAAGCAGGCACCCTGACAGGGTTTCTGCACTATGATTGACCTCCAGCCTCAGAAACCTGGATTGTACACACATGCATGTTTAGCAGGCACAGGGAGACCTCAGGATGGGAACCTGGGACCCTCCCATGAGGGCCTGCTGTATTACCACTGCACCCACTGTATTGCCCAAAAACTCTTCTTTGTATGACGTCTGTCTTACAGCTCTTTCATCTGTAACACACTCTTGTTACATTGAATCTTTCTTGATGTGATGGTAAGGAGTAAAGTAGGTAAAGCATGCCATAATACTATGATTAAATCTCAGTATTTTAGTGGGCTTGTGAACCTCAACTATAATTTTCACAAGTTACAGTTCTTAGATTTTGCCCTTTAGGTGTTAAGGCTTGGATGAAGTCTTTCCAATGAGAGCCTGTTGTTGTAAAGAACACTAGGAATATTTCACAATGGCTATTTTTCCCCTCTTCTGCAGAGCCAGATGGGGATCTTTCTTGGATCTTTAAGGTGAAACTCTAATGTGGTTCTTGGAGATAAAAACCCAAAAAAGTAGGAGAGAGGGAATGAAGATTGTAGCCCAGGATTTCTCACTGTCATGATAATCCATACTCAGGTTCTCATCAAAATTGTCATGCAAGTATCCTTACCAGTTTGCGACCCCAGTGGTTTCTCTAGGAAAGGAGATTGACACTGACTCCACATCTGCCTACCTCTCTGAACTTCAAGGTGACACTTTGCACTGAAATCCCAAATAGATCCAGTGAAAGTATTGACTGGATTTTGAGCATTTTAGTTTGCTCAAAAATTTTCTGGTAGTAAGGATTGGAGTGAAACCTTCCAAGATTTTTACGTGTCAGAGTTTATGCTGATTAATTTTATGTGTCAAATTCCCTGAGCTAAAAAAAAAAAAAAGCCCAGATATCTGGTAAAATATTGTTTCTATGTTTATTAGGATGTTTCTGGAAGAGATTAGCATCTGAATCAATATACAGAGTAAAGATCTGCCACAAGGTACTAATGTGGGCAGGCTCTATCCAATCTACGAAGGACCCAAATACAGAAAAAAAGAAAGGAGGATGCTTGATATCCACCTTCTACTGTTCTTGATCATTAAAGCTCCTGGTTATCAGGCATTTGGATTCAGACCAGGGATTACACACACCATGAGGTCCCCTGATTCTGAGACCTTTGGACTCAGACTGAGTTTCATCACCAGCTTTTCTGGTTCTTTTGACTGGCAGAAAGCAGACTGTGGGACTTCTCAGCCTTTATAATCATGTGGACTATTATCCACAATAAGCTTCTCTCTCTTGCTCTTTCGTTCTCTCTCTCTCTCTTTATACATACATATATATCATTGATACATATACATACATACATACATACACAATTGGTTCTATTTCTCTAAAGAAGTCTAATACTGAGCTAAATAAGAAGTCTGATTTCTTTTTATTTTTAAATCATCTAATCATGACACTCCCCCCCCATTTTTTTTTCTTAAAGGTAATTATTGATAGTCTATATTGTTTGCACAAAAATCTCTTCACCTTTGAAATGAAATAGCCAAGTCTCTGTTCTCGTAAACACAAGTATCCATGAATGGGCTTGCCTCTCTTAAGGCTATAGTGAAATACCTAAGCCAGGGAATATTAGTCTGAAAGCTATTCTCAAGACTCTGGAAAACCATGCACTTGAAAATATAAAATTGATATCATCATTCTCCAAGTTTTTATTTCACTGCTTTTAAAAGTAGTGAAATATATGCCACAATATGTCTCAGTCTAAAGGTTGAAGTTTTATGCTATGACTGTAATGACATCATTCTGCCTCCCACGGAAGGCTTTTACTTGGAGAATTCAGCAAGAGAACAAAATTAACAGGAAACGTCACTTTCACACACACAGATGGAAAAATGTTAACATCGCCTGGATTCTATGACAGTCTCTTTGATGGAAATATATATGTCACTATAACGTACCAACGATGTGCAAACGCATCTCATGAGCAAGTGCTAAACTGAGGTCACTTTTGGAAGATGGAAGCTTTGGCAGCACCGAGAACAAAAGAAACCTCCTAGGTGCGGTTTCTAGCTAAGATATAAATATCATATGTAAGAAACTTCCCAGGCAGGAGAAAACTTTGGGACACTTTGATGACAAGGTACAGAGGAGGTCTTCTATTACTTCCGTTCAACTTCATCTTGCAGAGCCTACAGAAATGTTACTCCTTAGGTCAAGATTTTGTGAAATAAAATTAAATTTTTCACTTTAAACATCCAAATAATTATATCTAAATAATGTGAAAAAGGTGACCTTTGCCTTGAGTCCTGACTTCATAACAGCAAATTCTAAAAACTGTATAGAAATAGCCATCAAGTTGATTTTGCTCAGAAGTTCGTATATGTTTCTTCATCTCTAAAATGTATCTGATCTGCCTGATACATGCTAATACACTAGGAACAACAAAAAATGACCTTTTCCCAAAAAACAGGTGAAAGTATACATGGCCAGTTCTATATCTATAAAGAATGTTAACATGAGTTTTATAAATATATAATAGAGGAAATATTTTTTTCGTGGTCCTGAATAATCTTAGGAAAGTTCTCTTTCTAAATGTTACAGAGCTATAGTAAAATATCTTTTATGTTTCTAAAAATAGAAGGCAGATGAAGCCCAGACTCTGGAGTAGTCAACAGTGTATTGGATTGTGTGTCTGGAAGTCCTCTGAAGGAGGACTCACAGTCTCTCTTGCTCTTGTGCTGTATCAAGAGTGAAAAAAAAAAGGTAAATGGGATCTATGAAATGACATAATGAAAGAAAAATTCATCCTTCATCACAGCATGTGTGAGTATACAGAGATTCAACATCACTAGCCTACCAACCTGAGCTACTGTTCAAATTTGAATGTGAGAAAAAAATAATACCATAACCCAATCTCTTTGCTCCAGTTCCTCCACACACTACACACACACCACATACACATAAATTGTAGACCCTACTCTTTTGATTATCTCTCTATAGCTTTTGTGAGTTTTTTCTTCTTCTGTCTCCTTCCTTTGACCTAACAAAACATTTTTCTCTACTCTACTTATTTTCAAGTTATAGCACTATCTTCATTTTTTAATGCTTTGTCAAACCTATACATCTAAAATTGTGGTAAATTTGTTACTATTGGACAATCAAATACATCAGGTCCAGAGAATGGAATCTTTCCCTGTAAGTGAATTCCATTTGTATTAGTCTCTCCTTGGAGACACAAAAGAAGAGTTCCTTTCCTAATAATTTTCTCACTTACCAATGCTTCCTCATTACTCATCATTCCCAGTATTCAGCAAATATTGTCTTCGTATAGAAGATTAGAAATAAGAAGGATTAGGGCCAGTGGATGGCATAATGATTACATTGCTAGATACCCACACAGTCGACCATGATTCGAGTCCTGGATTCAGCAACTTAAAACTCATACCAGATGTGCATGTGTGCATGCCCAAGATCCTGAAAAGAGAATGGAGGAGAAGGGATTGTAGCATGGCTGTCCACCCCCCAGGGTTTTTTCTCTCTGTCTGTATCTCTGTTTCTCTTTGTATCTCCAGTGAGCATGTGCCCCATAGCAAAAATCTCTGTAAGGGCAAAAAGAATAAGAAGGAACCATGGATGATGAGGCTAGAAAAACAGTACAGCCATTTATGATAAGGAGTTTAGACTCACTCTTTCAGTCAGTATATCCTGAAGGTTTTTGTTTTGTTTTGTTTTTGTATTTGTTTTTGTTTTTGTTTTTTTTAGAGGCTTTTGCTACAGGGCACATGAGCTCACCAGAAAGACAGAGAGAGACAGAGAGACAGAGAGCAAGAAATCACCCCCCAGAAGGGATGGCCACCCCATAATCTCTTCTCCTCCATTCTCCTCTTGGGATCTTGGGCACACACGCACACACGCTCGGCATGAGTTTAAGACACTGGGTCCAGGACTGGAACCACAGTCAATTACATGGGAGTCCAGCGACATAGCCATTGCACTAACTGCTGGTCCCCTAAAGTATGTTTTTAAGAAAAATAAAATGTCCAAAAAAGTGCATTTGAAAGAACCTTTAATCACATGATTCTTGTCTCATTAAACTGATCACATTTAAACAGATTTCCCTATTAGAAAGAGTTTTTTATCAATAATTTACCCTGTGGCTCTTCTAAGAATGTAGTATGTAGCATTTGTCTTGGGATCGTTTGAAATTTTCCAGAATATACACTGAAAATTTGCTTTGGCTATTGAGAGTCATTGGAGTATTTAATTCATATTTTTAAATATTACTGAAGTTAGGCCAGCCAGTGGAGTTGAACCTCTGGATTCAACATGGATAACTGTATGGTTTGAGTCCTGGACCTGGCAACTTCGAATGTACACCAGGTGTGTGTGCATGCCCAAAATTCCAAAAAGAAGGAGAAATGGGAGGTAGGGGATTGTGGTGTGCTGTACCCCTTGGGGGAAATGGAAGGGTACTTTCTCAATTTATCTCTATTTCTCTGTCTCTCCCTAGCAAGCATATACACCATCTAGCTAGCAAATTTAAAGAGAGAGAGAAAGACAAAGACTACTCAGGTAACAGTTCAAATGCTATTATAAACAAGATAAATATTTCTACATCTTGTCATATAAGAAAGGAAGCAAGACGTTAAAGCAACAGGACTGTAGAATTTCAATACTATTGGAGAGAAAAATGGTACGTGCAATAAGGCAGTGACAAAGGCAATCCCAATGGATAAGAAGAAGAGATTTTCTAAAGAACTTTTTAGGAAATAGACTCAAAATTTAGACTATAATTACAGGAGGAGGGAATGGTTCCATACAGCATCCTGATTTCTGATATAGGAGCTCCTATATAGCATGGCATGGACATTCAAAACAAGAATAGGGTTGAGGATGGTATAAATAAACAATTTCAAGAAGGGTTGTTGCAACGTGAGAGGCATGTGAGAAAGGAGAGAGGAAACTGCTTTACAATTTGGCATGGAACCATACCTGTAGTAAGAGCACACTTTTTCATGGCATGTGGCATAGTAGAGTGCATAAATATCTTACAAAATTTATTTATTCAGGGATTATTTCTTTTCATTGTATTTGGCCTTATATAAATTCAGTTGATATATTTAGTAGCCACTAAAGTTAAAACAAAACTTAGATCTGGTACCAAAATGAAAATTCACCATTATTCCCTGTGTTAATTTGGTCCAATGTTCCTGTTTCTAGCAACGAACACCCTATACACATTCTCCTGTAAGAGAGACTTAAAACTGTGGTTTCTGTATTTTTGTCCTCATAGTTTTATCTGTCTACTTTTACAATGTCTTTTCTACCCAGAAGATTTCAAAACAATTCTGAAAGACAAAAATGTAGAAAAGAACAAGTGGAAAAACATACCCTTCTCTTAGTGGGAGGACTTAACGTCATAGAGAAGTAACCTCCATACAGATATCACTAATTTTTGTTGTTTTAAATTGTTTCCTGGTGATCAATAGAGTTCATATGGGGAAACAAGTAGAAATAACCCTGAAATAAAGGAGAAAACTAAAAGAGAAAAATAATATAACCTAGCCCTGAAAATCATCAGCACACATTATAAACCTCCTATAATTAAAACAATATGACATCTATGCTTAAGGAGACAGAGAAGTCGTTTAATACATGGATAGGAACTATTTAGGGTGACTTTAAAACATAACAACCTGACTATCCAATCTCAGTTAGATATATTCTAAGGCTAAAAACAAAAACTTGAGAAGTATTTACACAGTTTGAGAATTCATATTGTAGGTAGCAGTGATGTATCCCTATCATGAGACTGATATATTTGTAGTGAAGGAAAGTCCAATGAGGATTAATATGAGCATCATTTAAAACCAAGATATTGACATGAGACAAAAAAACCAGCCCCTGCCCAAAAAGCAAGTAAATGTTAAGATCCATACATTTGGATGAAAAACATATACCCCTGAGGAGCTGGAATTATCTTTATGAACACATAATAAATATTATTTTTAAAAAACACATATTTCTGGGACCAGCAGTTAGCATAATGGCTATGTCGCTGGACTCCCACGTAGTCGACCTCGGTTCGAGTCCCAGACCCGGTGGCTTAAACTCACACCAGGCGCGTGAGCGTGCATGCCCAAGATCCCGAGAGGAGAATGGAGGAGAAGGGATTGCGGCATGGCCACCCCCCCTGGGGAGTGATTTCTCGCTTTCCATCTCTCTGTCTCTGTCTGTCTGGCGAGCACACGCGCCCTATAGCAAAAACCTCTCAAAAAAGAAAAAAAAAACAAAAACACATGCACACCTTTCTTAGCTTTACCCTTTGGAAATATGTAAAAATGTGGTTAATTCTATAGTATGTAGTGTCTAAATTTTGGTTTCTAAATACCTTTACACAGTAAAAGGTATAGATGATTCTAGGTTCTGGGTAGGATAGTTGAAAGGTAAGCCCTCTATGACAAAATGCCATAGAAGAATGTAAGAAAGTTATCAAAACCTCTAGGGAAGTATTTAAAAGCCTCAGAATTCGATTTAAAGTATTCTCAATCACCGAAAATGGATAATTTGCACATCGGTAAGGATAATTGCAGTAGATTAAACTACCTCAAACAGGTTTTAATCCAGAAGTTTATCATCATTATTTAGAAACAAATAAAGGAAACTCTGGTCAGCCTTAGCCGATGCCTGGGAATCAGCTTAATAGTTTGCAAACAGGTATGTAAAAAGTAGCAGACATTTTTCCTGAATTTACTGTATGAATTATATATCAAGGTAATCAAATTATTGGTGAGAAGTTGCTTTTTATTTTAGTATTTCAATTAATTAATGAAAATGAATGAATAAATTAGAATATCATATTTTGTAATAACTGCTATAATATACACTAAAAAAGGGAAAACCAAACATACGTTGTTCCAGCAGTATGCAACGCAATCTACAAAAAATTTTTGCTCACCCCTAATTCAAACCTAAATCAGGTCAAGCTTTTAAATTCAACCATCATTTTGTAGTATATATACGAGACACAACATTGTAAATGAAACCATGAATATGCAGTCAGCAAAATACAGATAGTGCCTTTTTTTTAAATTTTATCTATTCATTCACTTAGTTTTAATTTGATTTTAATTTGACAGAGAGAGACACAGAGAGAAAGAGAGAGAAAGAGGGGAAACGAGGAAGCAAGTCATCATGTCTGGGACTCGAACCGTAGTAAGCCATATGGGAGTGTCCAGCATCTTAACCACCTCGCTACCTGCTGGTCCCAATAGTGCTTCTTTATTAAGTAGGTCTCAAGGGAAAAAAAGAGGGAGAAGATGAAACTAAAGGTTAAAAGAGATTTCAAAAACTTCATCAATCAATTAAAATGGATGGATCGTACTTGGATAATGATTCAAAAAATAACCACAAAGAAATTTCATATAAAAAGAAGAAATATCATATAAAACATGGTGAACCTCGAACTATATATATTTGGACTTATTAACTTTTTAAAAAAATTTGCCAGAGAGCACATGCACTCACCAGAAGGAGACAGAGAGAAAAAGAAAGTGAGAAAGCATTCGCCATGGGTAATGGTTATGCTGTAATTCCTTTTTCTCCATTTCTTCCTTCATTTCAAGTCTTAGGCACCCACTCATCTACACTGGGTGTGTTTTTCAAGCTTACAGTCCATAAACTGAAACAGGTAGTCGGCCATGTGGGATCCAGACACCTTAACCATCAAGCCACAGGCCGATCTTAAGTTTAAGTTTTTAGGTATACTAATGTCTTTTGAGTAATTTTTGTTTGTTTCTAATGGGTCCTTATCTTTTAGAGATTCATATTCAGATTTATGTAGATTAAGTGAAATGGTCATTGGCTTTTAAAAATTAGGAAGCGAAGTAGATAGGTAATAATATAGATGATATAGGATCAGCTATGATTTGCTAATATTTGAAGCTGGGTGGTAAATATTGGGGGTTCATTATATTCTTCTTTCTGCCTTATTTGAAATGTTTTACAACAAAATATACCCAAAATCATATTATTTCCTTCTTTCCTACATCAGGCAGATACTCTGACAAATACTTTACATTTATTTTCTTTGTTAATTTTTACAACCCAACAACGTAGGCACTGTTTTAGTTTCTAAATTTCAGATAAGGAAAATGAAGCACAATTTAGTGATTTGCTCAAAGTGATGCTCAAAGTGAATAACAGCTGAGGGACCAGATTATGTTGCTGGACTCCAGTGTAATCGATTGTTGTTCGAACCCTGGGCCTAGTGGCTTAAAACTCACACCGGACACATGTGCATGTGTGCCCAAAATCCTGAGAGGAGAATGGAGAAGAAGGGATTGCAGTGTGGTCATCTCCCTGGGGGGGTGTTTTTTTGCTTTCTGTCTCTGTCTCTCTCTGTCTCTCTAGCCAGCACATATGCCCTAAAACAAAATTCTCTGAAAAGAGTAACAACTGGGAACCAGCAGTTAGCGTAATGGCTATGTCGCTGGACTCCCACGTAGTCGACCGCGGTTCGTGTCCCGGACCCGGTGGCTTAAAACTCACACCAGGCGCGTGTGCGTGCGTGCCCAAGATCCCAAGAGGAGAATGGAGGAGAAGGGATTGCGGCATGACCATCCCCCCTGGGAGGGTGATTTCTCGCTTTCTGTCTCTATGTCTCTCTCTGTCTGTCTGGCGAGCGCATGCGCCCTACAGTGAAAATCTCTCCAAAAAAAAAAAAAAAGAGTAACAACTGAGATTAGAATCAACAGGTATAACCCCAGCTCATTCTCTTCACAATTACATTGTACTGACTTCCAAAATCCTCCCCTCACTCATGTATTTGAAAGGTTTCTTTATCATATAATAAATTTGTGTTATAGAGCCAGCCCCACAGCACAGTAAACTAAGTGCTATGGAATGGAAACCGTATTCCACATGACTGACTATGGTCCAAACTGTGGCCCAGCAACTTGAAAAATGTGCTGATTGGGTCCATGCATGCCCAGGATCCTAAAGCTGGAGAATTGGAGGGCAAGGGATTGTGGCATGACCAGGCCCTACTGGGGTATTTTTTTGTTTGTTCTTGTTTATTTTTAGAGAGAGATTTCTGCTATAGGGTACATGCACTCACCAGAGAGAGAAAGACAGAGAAACAGAAGGCAAGAAATCACCCTTCACCCCATGGGAGAATGACAACCACTTCTCTATTGCCTATCAAGATTTTGGGCACCCACACACACGTGCCTGGCATGAGTTTTAAGCCACCAGGTCCGGGACTCAAACTGTGGTTAACTGTGTGGGAGTTCAGCAATATAACCATTCCACCATCTGCTGGTCCTAGGGGGTTCTTTCTTTCTCTTTCTCTTGTATAAACACATGCCCTCTAGCATAAATTAAAAAAAAAAAGTGTTATATATACGAAATACACTTTAACTTGAGCTAAATTCTAAATTCTAAACATAAGAACTATATATCTGCTTATATGTGAAATAATTTTAAGGTTATTAAAGGACTGATGTTCAGTTCTTTTCATTCCATGTTTCTATGCTTCTATAATAAAAATGGATTTATTCCTTTGACCAAGTTTTTTTCACATACTATACCAAAATGTGTTTTCCCCCTTCATTCTGAAAATTGTCTCTCTCCTATTTCAGTATCATATTTTCTCATTTGTTCTGTTTATTCATTTTGATTATAGAACTTTATATAATAATACTAACTGCATATAAATGGTTATATGCTTTTTAACCACATTTATAGTAAAAATATGTAATATAAAATGAGATCAGGTTCTAATTATTTTCTGTTGTCCTGATGTATTATATAGTTCTATGGTGTCAAATATATTGAAAAATTAGAAAAACATTCTTCTGCTTTCACGGTCGCTATGTAAAAAATGTTCTCTCGTGAAGTGTTAGACATAAATTTTAGCTGTATTTTGGAAGAACAATGTCTGTTGTCATGCATCATGGTCTCTTGAGATATTCTTGAAGAAGAGCATCATTTTAGTAGTTCTCCACAGGATTATTGAATTTTCAAAGGTTCCATTTTTCCTTCCTCAGTAGAGTTGTAGTAATCAAAATTGCCACCTACCTGCTTTTTGATCAGCTCCTTCAAAGGATTTATCTCTCCTTAATATACTTGTATTATTAATAAATGAAGCTACCAATGAATTATTGGACCACATTCCCTGCTCTGTACATCACAAACTAAGCTGAATTGGGCACTTAAGAAAATTGCGTTAACTCTTTCAGACCACCAGAGTATCATTTAGGACCCTCATGTAACATTTCTTTAAACCAGGTCATCATGATGTCATTTTATCATTTTAGATTACTGAAAAAGATATTTATCAGATTGCTCCCTAGTAGTTTGGAAGAATCAGTGTTGTTCTTCAAAGCCTGTGGCCCACTCCAAAGCCAAATGAGATAACTTTCCTAAGGGTAGCAGTGATTTCCCAGTTCTAGCGGTAATTCTCAGAGGAGACGTGCAACATTTGACACATTTGACAGTCGAAAACAAAGCAGTCAAAAATCACTACCTGGTTTCATCACAATTGTTTGTTGAGAAACGATTCTTGAACTTCCGTTCATCCTTGCTTTTAAAGTACAACTATGGCCTAGCTCAGGGCTATTGACTGCTGATCTATTTCTACAAAACGATACCCATATCTGTACAATTACATAAAATTTTGACCTAATCTTCTAGG
>NW_006160213.1:905909-938118 GCF_000334495.1 Tupaia belangeri chinensis
TATTGAAAAGTTACAGAAAGCAACTGACTTAGTTTGGCTGTAAGTGATCAAAACTAGGGTTTCAAATAAAATTTGGGATGTCCTGTTGTATTTGCATATTTCTAATCTATGAATCATTTTAGTGTAAGTATGTGCCAAATATTGCCATGTCATTGTTTATGTGATACTCAAGTGTAACTGGGCATCCTGCATTTTTATTTGCTAAATACAGCAACCTTTATTGAAACCCAGTTTAAACAAGTTCAGATATATGTGGGAATTATGAACTCAGAAAAATCTAAGAAAGGTTTAAATTTGAAAGAGCATAAAGGTCACAGATGCACCTAGTCTAGGAATCTGCTAGAAGCAAAACACAAATACCTTTAGTGGTCTTCCCTCGGCATGCCTCATATGTCAGTTTTACAGTCTTATGACAGCTCTGCATTGCCAGGAAACATGCTGCATTTCTGCAAATTTTATATTTGAAAACTTTACCACTGGAGAATGGGTCTAAATTCATTTCCTGCTCTCAGACTCAAAATACCAGGAGAGGGCTGTAGTAGGTATAGACCAAGCCAGGTGTTAACCTCTGGTATAGTCAACTGATTATGGTCACCATAAACCATAGGGTTTATATAAAAATATAGCACCTTCCGCAGAAGTTACATAGGTGGAGAGTAAGATTGAGAATCACAAACAAAGAACAGTTTCTTAAAAAGGAAGCATGTTGTCCCTGATAAAATGGGTGGCAGGCAAATATTGGGTCATTGGAAAAGTCATGGCTATTTTTTCTATGTTTTTCTATGCAAAAATGCATCATGACTTTTCCAATGACCCAATAGTATACAACAAACACAAATATGAATTAGAAGGCAAATTATTCCAATACAGGGCTTTTATTGAAAGGACACAATGTTATCTTGAAGACCACATGGGAGAGAGCATGTAGGCTTCCCAGAAGATCTTGGCAATTGACAGAAAAGCTGTCAGGATGCACTCTCTCTAATTCTTGTTTGATTGTTTTCCTTTCTATTTTAATTCTTTTCTAGTTCTACAGACTTCTCCTCCAAGCTTGTCTGGTTCAGGCGGTCACAGGTACATAGTACATACACAATGCATGGTTGCTGCAGACTTGATTCATAGTACAGATGGGACTAAGGGACACACCTGAGAAAGTTTAGAGAGTGGGTTGAATTTTCTAAGAAAAGGTATCTATCACTGTCCAGTTCTTTAAAATAAAAGTACTACTGCTACTTGTTCTATTTATTTTCAAGCTCTAGGAGAAAACATATTTTTTTATCTCATATAATTCCCTTTTCTAAATTAACTGCATCTTTGGGATAACCAGTCTTAGGGAAAACATGGGACTTGGTTATAGAGTCTATACATGATCGAAGAGTACAATGAGAGGTCACATCCTATGAACTCCATTAAGCAGGAGGTTCACATACACAAAAGCAATATAATATTTTTAAGCTAATTGCCTAAAGACTTACTCTAAAGAGAAAATTTTAAGGAACGTTTGATGTATACAATTATAGAATATGATCACTTTATAGCATAGTTTTCTCTGACATATTAATACTGACAAACATTCAGCTTGAAATTTGAAGAGGTAATGGCTGTAGTTATGAAGAAATGAAAAGCTTAAAAGTTTCACACTTTCTTGGCATGACCTCTACAACGGCATCTGCTCTTGTCTCTCTCTTTTTAAAATTATTATTCTTGAGTAATATTAGGAAGTTGCTATTCCAGATGAACTTCCTATGACCTATTTAGTAGACTCAAGCAACTCTAAAATGGTTATTTAATAACTCCTTGGGGTAGACTTATGTTAAACAAATAGGACATCATGACCTTTTGATTTATTGTATATAACCTTCCATACAAGCTTTTTCCCCGCCAACATCTGGCACCTAGTCAATGAGAGGGGATGTTGGGTTGAAGTAAGACTCTTCCATAGGATGTAGAAACAGTGCATTCTTATTTGCCATTGTCCCTAGTTCCATTCATCAGAGAGTTTGCACCCTCGAACTCAGGCTGATTTTGTAGGTCAATTTCCCTCATTGTTAGGAAAATCATGATGTATTTTTTTGTTTTTCTATGCAAAAATATGTCATGATTTTCTAGAAGACCTAGTAGGGAAATCTCAGGAATGGTTGTGATAATCTAGAGCTATATATTGTATTGTCAGAAAAGTCATGAAGCATTTTTTAATAGAAAAATTATGTCATGATTTTCACAATGATAATATATATATATATACACATATGTGTGTGTGTGTATATATGTACGTGTGTGTATATATATATAGAGAGAGAGAAAGAGAGAGAGAAGACTAGAAGATGGAAGTTTATGATACATCTCTGTAATGAGTATGTGGAGAAGGAGGAACTCATAAACAAGATAAAGATTAGTCCTTGACTTGAAAAACTAAAACAAAAATGGAACCAAGACAGTCACAGCTGAAAGGAAAAGGGAATATCCAGGAGAGAGGGTTAAATGGCATCTCATGACACAGAGAGAAAACTGGGAAGCATCTACTGAATTTGTCAAGTTAGAAATTAATGGTAACATTACTGAGAACAGTTTCACTGGATTCATGGGGAAAGAAACTAAAATATAGCAAATTAAATAGAAATAGAAACTGGGCTAGTCAGTGGCCTAGAGGTTAAAGCAGCCGGATACTACATGGCTGATTGCACTCAAGTCTGAATTGGCAGCTTGAAAAACGCACTTGGCACCTGAGTGTGCATGGCCAAAAATCCCAAGAAAAGGAGAGATAGAGGAGAAGGGATTGCAGTACAATCATTCCCAGGGGTGGTGGTGCTTTCTTTCTTTCTCTGTCAGAAATTATACATTTGAATTTTTTTTACACTTTCCATCACATTTACTGAGATTTAAAAAAATCTCCCCACATGCCCAAGTAAAAGACAATTTGTATCTAGTTTGTGTTTAAATCATATGAATTATAGTAATATAATCAGTTATAAACAAGTTCTGTCATTGCTTTCTTAATGACATTGATGTATATTACCAAAAGAAATGGAAATTACAGACAAAAATTTACATTATTCTGTTTGTTGTTTTGGAACCCTTAGCATTTCCCCCTTAGTCAGATTTTTACTTTTATAAATTAGTTATACTTTCTCTAAATTCACTTCCTCTGAGATCCCATTCAAAGTGGCCAGGAAGAAGGAATTGATAAACTCATTCATACTAACAAATGATGAGAAATGGCCATCTAATATGTTACTTTTCCTAAGACAGCTGCACATCTGAATCTAAAGTCTGGAAATTCTGTTTAAACTTAAGAATTTTAGTTACATAGGAGGATGAAGATTACTGATTTTCACAACTAGAATTGGTCATCGCAGAACGTCACAAGGACTTACACTAACTAAAGCCAGTATTATATAATATCTTCAATTAAAAGAACATATATACTCAGGAAATAGATTTTTATGATGTAGGCCAAGTACATTTTCAGTATTTTTTAAAATTTCACTTTAGTGCTTTCACAAGAAAGATTATAAGGATACATGCATGTGAGGAGAGAGTGAAGAGGAAGAATACTTAATAGAGTCTCCTCACACTGCAATCCCCTCCCCCTGGTCCTCCGGCAAGTCAGATCTCGAGCATGCTCCGTGTGTTTCAGGTGCACTAGTTTCCAAATCCACGGTTGACCATGTGGCTCCGGAAGAGCACATTGGTACCTTTCTGCCTCTGACACCAAGGCTGGGCCTTCACTTATATTTTAGCATTATTTCCCTGTAAGGTAACTGGTAGATTTACATTTAGAAGGTTGTATCCACACAGCTCAGGACTACAAAGGAATTTGTGTAGCAGGCTTACCTTTTGATGTCACAATTTCATGGCTCTTATAAACATGTGAGCATGTTTCAAAGAAAATGGTAGAAACTTACAAAGATCCTTCAATACTGACCAGGCTATAATATCTTATCAACATTTTCAAATCTATCTTTTCATTTAGATAAACGGCAGGACTGGCAGCCACAAGACAGTCTATGAACATGATTATAACAAAATAATTTGCCTTTCTCAGGTATGGACTTTCAATAATAGCGTTCTCTTGGCTTAATAAAGTTAATCACCACTTACAATGGGCACTTCACTTTGCTTCACTGATCATATAGCATGTTGGCTTTTCTATTCTTACAGTAGATATCTATCTATATAGGTGTTCATTTGTATTTTACCACTGTGTGGGGACTCCAATTCTCACATTTCTAGGTCTAAAATAATTACATAAAATGCAATTTGAGTTTTAACAAAGCAGCTTTCATTATTATTAGTTAATGGATCAAAACTTTGAAATTCTCGGTATGATTTTATTTTGACTCATGTTTGGATGAATTTAAACAATCACTCTGGAACCATAATCTAGAGGTTTTGTCACTGGACTCCCACATGGTCAACCATGGTTTGGGACCCGGACCTGGTGGCTAGACATTCACGCTGGGCATGTGTGCATGCGTGCCCAACATCCTGAGAGAATAATGGAGAACAAGGAATTACAGCATGATCCTCACCTGGTGGAGGGGGTCCTCACTTTTCCTCTCACTGTTTCTGTTTCTCTTTTTTCATCCTTAAGGCAAAAACCTTGAAAAAGGAAAAAAAAAAGGAAAAAAAAGAAAGGAAAATAAAATTTAATCAGTATTTCAATATGTAATAAAATAATTACTGAAATGCATAAACCATATAAGTTAAAAATAACTAATCTCAATCTTAAGAAATAATATAAAGCATTTATAAAATTTGTAGACTACATGGAGATATATTTAAATAATGATGGTTTTTGTTACATTTAATTAGTAAAGGTAATGAGTAACTCAAGAAACTTATTCATGAAAAATATATCATTCTATTATTCTGTAATTAAGCTGTCTTGATTGATCATCTTTAGCTTGGAATCTTCAAAATAAGATTTATATTTGTCTTTTTAACATTTTCAAATATAATTTCTCTAAATTATACTCTTGCAATAGCTAACCAGTATACATTTTAAATTGAATAGAAGCTGTAGTAGTTTATTTTTAAGTTGGGTGTATTGTTAATATCTTCCTCTGACTTAACAAAGGGTAAGCACTGGGTGATGTATGTTTCTAGAATGAGACAAGGCCTTTTGGGGTTTAACTTATAATTAAATATTGATAAATATATCAATATCTATATTCATAAACCTAATGTCTATCTATCACCTATCTGAGAAATGCAGTTACACAGGCGATATTTGTTAATACTACTGCTACTATTTGTCCAGAATCCAATCTAATGCAGGAAACATCTAGTCTTTTTTTCTTATTATTATTTGTGTCAACCTCATTTTCAGGACTGGGAACAGTAATTGCTACCATTTGTCCTTTGATCTCACACTTCCTTAAATCTCAAAGCTCTCTGTCTTTCAACATAGTGACCCAAACCTTGAGGAGACTTTCTAGTGTTTTATAATATTACTGTACAAACCTAATTTAGGAAACATAGACCCAAATACAGAATTGTGGAAAATGGCAAATTAAATATAACTTGTTTTATATCTATTTACCTGCTTTTTTCTTTAATTTTTAAACTAACCTGTCTTCACGTGTCAACTGAAGAGAAGAAAAGTCTTATCACACAATGGCCTGCCCAACAACAGACTAACTACTTTGATGCCTCTGTTGGCCAACTTCTGAGCCTTATGTATTAAAATGAATGTGCCTGTGTGGCAATGAACCCCTTGTGAGATTTCATACCAGACTCAGTGTTCTGGGGCCATGATTTCCACAGTTCTAGGGAACATCTATTTATATTGGTAACTACAGAAACAACTACTCCCCAGACAGTTAGATAACCAGATTTAATATACTTCCTTCTTAATTGCTTATTCTGGGAACTGGAGGGGCTACTGGTTACCTAGAGAAATCACAAGTAATCCGAAAGTGAAATTTCCCTTTAATTGAAGTACTTGATCTTAAGATTAAGAATGCCATGCCATTATCACCTAAACTGTTACAGAAGTTGTTGGTCAATCATATTTTGTTAAAAAGATATCACCATTTCTCAATATTTCAACTATTCCTAAAAATCCACAAAGCATCTAATCTCTTACTAGTAGATTTGGGCAACAAAATAAAGCTTCCTATACACATTAACAAGCTATAGTCCCTAAGTTATACTTAGTCTCTATGTTATACTTAGGGACACATATATAAGTATTAATACATATCTCTTAAAGTTAGTCACTGCAAGGAGGATAATTGTGTAAAAATATGTCAAGACTAAATTTATCCATCAGTAAAATTAAAAGAACAATTGTATTTGTCTCAAGGTTATTGAAAGTTTAAATGAAATTGTAGAGGTAAAATGTTTAATGTGCCTTGTACAAAGCAAATTTCCAATAAAGTTTAGTTAGACAAAAAGTGATATTTGTATTTAGTTATTAATATAATTTGGCAACTACACATGTGTATTAGTCACTCATATAATATCTACTATTCTAAAGAGCATTTTTTTTGCTATGACCCTCTACCAATTTAGCAAAATTAGTTTCTCAAATTAATCATAATAGTTTCCTCTTCTTATGCACTAAAAATAAAAATAGTAAAAAATCATTCTTCCAAATCGTCTTTTATACCAACGCATGTCTGATAACACCTCTCCTTGACTATTGCAGAAGCTTCTCTTAAGTCATTAGAGCAAATCCATCTGTGCTCCAACTCAGCACAACAAATATCTATGCATGAGTAAACATAACCCTTATCAAAGAGTGTATAATCTGCATTTAATTTATATTACTTACCTGGATGCTTAGTCAAAGTAAATCAACAAACTTCATCAGGACTGCCTCCACTTGTTATCACTATTAAATTTAGAATAATTTTAATCTCTGTTAACTAAAACAAAATTTGAAGCCATTCTTGCAAATATTATATGTCTTTATTATCATGTTTACAGATGAGGTAACCAAAGGGCCAATAATCCACAATCAATAAAGTGAAAAGTATAGCTCTCCTTCTATGTTTAACCTAGAGATCCAGAGATAATAAATTGTGGACAATTTACACTAAAATGTAGTGTTAATATTTATTGGAACAATTTTGAGAGGAGTATTCCTGTTAATAAAGAATGCTCCAATGTCATTCTAGGTATGTGCGCTATTTGCTATACTCTAAGAAAGGTACAGTTTGCCTCAAACAATGATTTTTTAAAGAGAGAGAGTATCCATCAATGGATGTATTTTATTTTTTAATTTACTGACAAAAAAGTGGTGCAGATGGCACCCCAAATAAGGGACTGGCATGGACCAGTATCTTCTCTGTGAAAATGACTAATGCATCACTACACTTCTGCCAGAATCACATAAAGAGCCTGCCAAAAATGATCATATCATTATCAGCTAGTGTTCCCAATTGTTCAGTGGCTGTGCCATGGATCGCTCCTCTGCAATGCAGACCTCCTATCTAACGAAATCATCCAGACATTGTAAAACGTGGACTCTTACATGTTTTTAAAAATGTTGTAAGGAAACTGCATTTATTCTATAATAAACATATATATTTTCCTGGTGTCCATAAGAAAAATAGCAATGTGAAAATAAAATGACATTCAAGTGTCAAAACTTATACTTGTAAAGCCAAAATAGGATACAAAGAAAGGTTATTTAGTTGTTTATATCAACCAATAAGCTTAGTTCTCTTGCCTACTATTATACATTTTGAACTAATGGTCTTCTATCAAGCATCCAAAACTAACCATGTGGTAAGGTAGGGTTATTGATTTGTCTCAATTTGTAAGATTTTCATAATTTGAATCAAATGAATGTTATAATTATTGTATACTATATGACATTCAAATAAAAAATGAAAATGAATGGCAGAGAAGAGGCTAGTCTGGTTATATATCATACAGTTTGTATCATTTAGCTTCTTAGAAGTCCAATCCTAGACCCTAAAGTTAGTTTAAAAAAAAACTATACACAAACATACAGACACAAAAAAAATTGAGTAGTGATACACAAAGATTTATATACATACTTCATACACACACACACATATATACATATACATACATACATACACAGAACTTCCCATATTGTAAAACTATAAAATAATTATTTATATTTACTACAAACCAAATAAGGGGGCTCCTTGAAAAAGTTTATTGATAATGTATAGTATAAAAAAATTATGTGTGGATTTCAAAATTTTTTATATCCAAATAAAGTCATATTTAAATTCACTTTTCCATGAACTTTTTGAAGTTCCCCCCTCATACGTCTTGACCACAAGATATGCGGCAAAAAAGAAAAAGATTGGGCCCACACCATTTTACATAAATCAGTTATCTCTAGAGATAGAGCCAGGGAGTAAATTACTGACTCTGGAATAAAATCCAAGCCCTTCAATAGAGCCTAACCTTCCTTTTATAGCATAACAGCATTCCTTTTGGGGGGGGAGGGGCTCTTTTCTAACTACCCATCCCCCAAACTGTAAAAATATTCTCAATCTTACCTGTATTTAGCTGTGTACTTCATATGTAAGTGCCTTCACCCCAGTCTGCCTGACTTGGTCACACTCTCCCTTTGACTGGAGTATCCTTGATGCCACTCTTAGTACTTTTTTTTAATTATTGTTTTTATACATTCAATTATTCTTTATCATTACAGCAAGCAAAATGAATTTTCCCAGCATGAATACACTATATATTACTAGTCCAGTTAAAGATACTATCATAAAATTTATCATCAAGATAATTTTCCATTGTTGTGTCCCTTAAATGTTCTGCTTCTTTCTTTTTCCCCTTGATTCCCTTCTTTTCACCCTTCCCCATTTCCCACCTGCCTCCTGCACTGTCCCTGATATCCACAAATGTTCTCCATGCTTTTTTATCTTCCAATATTTCAGTTTCTGCCATAGAGTGCAGACCTTTGGTATGTATTGAGCGAGACACTGGCATTTTATAGGAAGTGGACGAATATGGAAGATTTACTGCCATGCTTAGTCTTAACGTTCTGGTGTGCACCAAGTAGCGTCTCCAAACTCAGCTGTAAAGAGCACTCTGGACACCCAAAGCAATTTTCTGATCTGCCTCTTCTTGGGAAGCCATGACATCCTTCAAGCCCATCAACTGACATTCTTATATCCCCAATGCCCAGAACAGGGTCCCGAATATAGTGCAAATTTAAAAAATATAATAGTAATAAAATTTAATTTAATTTAAATGGGAGCAACCTACAGCTTAGCCACAAAAATGTTTCTTAAGCCTTTTCTCCTAAATCCGTATGCAATAGTAGAATTTGATATCCGATCAGGAGCTGTCTTCTTTCCAACCTTCTTTCCTGACTCATTTTCCATCACTACTTTCTAATGCTATCTTCAAATCTCAGATGTTATCCTTTAGAATTAGTTTGTAATCTAGGGACCAAAGTTAGCGTAATGGCTATGTCACTGAACTCCCATGTAGTCGACCGCAGTTTGAGTCCCAGACCTGGTGGTTAAACTCATACCGGGCACGTGTGCGTGTGTGCCCAAGATCCTGAGAGAAGAATGGAGGAGAAGGGATTGAGGCATGGCCATCCCCCCTGGGGGGTGATTTCTCACTTTCTATCCCTCTGTCTCTCTCTGTCTTTCTGGTGAGCGCATGTGCCCTACAGCAAAAAAATAAATAAATAAAATAACAAAAATTAGTTTGTAGTCTAATAAAAGCACATTAAGACTTCTAGACTGAGGGAAAAGAATGGATAGGTAGATAGGATCTTAGATAGGATCTTACATTTGATGCCTTTTTTCTGTTCGTTTTGTTTTGTTTTGTTTTTTAAATCTGATCTTGCCTTAGGGATTATCTAATCTTTATGCATCTAGATGATTGATTTACCATTTGCTAATTTCAGAATTATTTCTGATCTTGATTTACCTTGAAATTAATGAGTTATTAATCAGTTTCTAGGTTGTTAATAACAGGTAGGGTCAATGGTACATGTAATCCCTTACTACTCACATATTACAGTTGTACGATAACCATTTTTTAATCATTAATTTTAACCCATTGTTCACAGTCCAACACCACCTATTTCAAAATATCTCTTAATTACTTTGATGGTGATAATACTAGCAAATGAAGATTTTTTTTTCCTTTGGCCTTGTTCATATAAAAGCAATTACAAGAGCTTTCACTTGGAAATACTTAGGTTTTAATGCCACTCTAACAGAAATGAGATATAGATAAACCTCTTACGTAAAATGGTGTAAGAGAAAAATGGCAGTTGGCTAGAATAAAAAAAAGTGTGACTTGAAAATTGGTCTTAATGGAACGGAGGAAGGTTTGATAGGTGAAGCACAGGGTTTTTCGATGGCAAGGAAAACATTCCATATGATATCATAATGGGAGACATATGACACTATGTATTTGTCAAAACCCATAGAAATTTACAGTACAAATAGTAAATCTTAATGTATGGAATTTTTAAAAAATACCTTTAGGAAGTCAGGAGATTACAGAATAGATAAAGAATGCTATAAAAATCATTTAACTATATTACAATATTTAAAAAAAAAAAAAAACTCATTTGAGGTGGCCAGCAGATGGCATAGCGGTTATGCCTCTGGACTCCCACTTGGTCAACCATTGTTTGAGCCTCAGACCTGTGGCTTGAAAAGTCATGCTAGGTGCATGTGCATGCATACTCAGGATTCCAAGAGGAAAATGGAGAAGAAGGAATTGGGGCAAACCCTCTCTTGAAGGAGGTGATAGAAGCTGACCTAGATCATGGAAATGAGAGGAGTCCATAAGATACAGGGAAAAGGACTTGTGCATGAGTTCTGTACACCAAATCATCATCCCTGTTTTCCCTTGGGAATAGAGGTGAAGGTCTGAAACCACTTTAAATATACACTGGATGGCGGGAGATAGGTTTCTCACTGTTGGAGTGACATGTTGTAGGCAAGCAAGAGAACGGTTAACTATTTCTTGTTTGACTTAAAGTTGGAAGCAACCATTTAAACTTAATATATATATGAATGGGAGAGAGACTTCTGCATGTATGTGGGTTATTGTCTATATTAATATTTATCATTTCCCTTGCACTATCAGCTGAAAGAATTTTGACATCTCGATAGCATTGACTGTAGCTAGTACCCATATCTCCTGATCAGAATTTCTTGGGAAAATGGCTGATGTTAGGGCTGAGTAGGAAATATATGTGATGAGGCTAGAGTCCACTGTACTGCCAGAAAGTAAGGAGGTGCAAAAAAAAAAAATGAACATACCACAGTGATCAGCTAAGACTGGCACAACTTGAGCAAAAAAAAATAAAAATAATAAATAGTATAGATTATAACCCAAAGAATAAAATAAATACTCATGAATGTATACTGATATAAATTAATTAGTTGATTAATTACTTAATGAGAGGTTATAACAGACAAATTCTTAATGTATCAATAGAAATATTCCAAAATAATTTATTTAGCTACATCACCCTCATAGAGGTGGAAGAGAACTCTCGTTATTTAAGTGTGGACTATTTATTATGACTTATTTCTTCCAGAGAAGATAGAATGATGGCTGGTAAATTAAAAAGAGAGAGAGAGAGTAGATATACAGTAGAGAAATGTCACCGACACTACTTCATCCAGTTGATCAGGGTCAGCATCAACAGAGATAAATTATGGTGAAAGTATATGCCCTTGATATGAAGAAAATGGCAATTTACCTTTGTACTCTCCTTCTAGTTTAATCATCAGAAAAATTCTTTCTGAGGGCTATGACAAGCTCTCAAGAACAGGGACTAGGAAGCTGTCACAAAGGAGTTCAAGGAGAGGTAAGAATTAAATGTAAGGATCCCGGACAGAAAAGAATGTAAGAACATAAGGTAAAACATAAGAAAATCTAAATAAAGCATGGATTTTAACTAGTATTGATAGATCGATATTTGTTCATTAATTTTGTCAATGCTGTACTAATGCAAGAGGCTAATGACAGACAAAATTGGATATGAAACATGGAAATTCTCTGTCCTATCTCTGCAACTTTTTTGTAATTCTTAATCCATCATAAAGTTTATTTTATTTTAAAAAGTGAATTGTGGATGAACTTCAGTGCTGTTATTGAGTATAAAATAAATGGAGGGAGTAATTGAATATATTGAAATTCAATCTTTTTTTATTTCAACATTGACTTAAAACCCCTAGGCAAATTTGGTTAGGCAAGTCAGGGCTTTAGCAAGAGGGTGAGCTGTCACCATGCCATGGAAGCAGTTAGGCATAAATGCACAAGACGGAAACAAAACCCCAGGGCCAATTGGACAAGTTGGACAAAAAAAATCATCACAGAATTTCTAGTTCAGAATGTTGAAATTATGATGAACTTTTAATTTAGTTTTTATTTTAGTAAACTTATGTATAAAATTAACTTCAAAGGATATTATAGGTGACAAAAGCAGCCCATATATCAGTTAGAAAACAGTAAAATCTGCTTATTGGCTCAGACTTCAAGATTACGTGGCCATGGGACCAGTAGTTAGCGTAATGGCTATGTCGCTGGACTCCAACATAGTCGACCGCAGTTCGAGTCCCAGACCCAGTGGCTTAAACTCACGCCGGGCACGTGTGCGTGCGTGCCCAAGAACCCGAGAGGAGAATGGAGGAGAAGGGATTGCGGCCTGACCATCCCCCCTGGGGAGTGATTTCTCGCTTTCTATCTCTCTGTCTCTCTCTGTCTGTCTGGCGAGCACACGCACCCCATAGCGAAAACCTCTCAAAAATAAATAAAAAAAAGATTACATGGCCTTTGAAATAAAGGTTTCCATTTTTTTTTTAAATCTCATGAACTCTAGATTCTCTTTTAGCTCAATAAATTGAGATTTTAATTTTCAGTATTTAAGACTCTGCATACATTAATACAAATCACACAGTTAAAAAATACTGTTGGGCTAGCCCCACGGTCTAATTGTTAAGGGAGCTGGAATTTACATGGCTGACCACACAGTTTACCATCCGGTCCCAGGAACTGGGAAAATATACCAGGCATGTGTGCATGCATGTCTGAAATGCCAACAGTTGGGAGAGATGGCGATGAGATTGCCATGTGATCACCCATTGGAGAATGCTTTCTCCCTCTTGCTCTGCCTTTCAGTCTCTTTCTGTGACAAATGCACACACCCACTGGAAAAAAATTTTTTTTTAATTTTTAAAAGCATACTACTATGAAAAAAAACTACTGTTGCCTTAAGGGAATAGAGGTTTCTCGGCTAAAAGCTGTATTTGGTGTTATCAGTAAGTTCAGTGATTCTGTTCTTTAGTATTAGGCAATTAATCTGCTTTATTGCTGAATATACAGCTTAGATATATCTATGTTCCTAAAGAACTCTAAATAAATTAACCATTACACAAATTTTATGAATAACAACAAGGTCTAACCAATATAACCCCAATTGCACATTCGCATTATTTAAAAAAATAATCTTACTGCATATCACTTACTGGCCATTCCTACTTCCACTGAATGTATATTACTAGGGCTAGATCACATATAGAGATGTCTTCAATAATTTTTATCATATCTAAAATGTCAGATTCTACAGTGGTCGGCTCAGTCGTAACACCGAGCTTGCATTTCCGAAAGATTTATGATAAAATAAACAATTGTTTTAATAAGTGGTTTTCTTAGGTTCACAAAAATAAGTTGCTTATATTTTTTGTACAACAGAAAATATGCAACAGGCCCCCAAAGATCTCTCTCTCTCTCTCTCTCTCTCTCTCTCTCTTTGATGTCATTTTCACTTTTCTGGTGGGATTCTGTACATTTCTCTCGGAATGTTAACGGTGATATCGTAAGTTAAATAAATGAAGAGAGATACGGCACTACAAACTTTGTGGGGAAAAAAATACCATAATTCATGACTCTAGAGCCATACCTCCTGTTGCAAATCCCAACTTTTTTTCTTCATGAAATGGAAGAAAAGAGAGATCAGGAGGTGGTATTTTTTACAGGGTCTCACCATGTCAGAATTCTTTTGCCCCAGTCTAACAGTTAGCTAGGATAAAAGGCACAAACAACCATGTCCACTGTATTCAGGTCATCCCTGGAACTGAACCCAGGCCTCTCATGCAGCCTCCAGCCTCCCAAAAGATGGCACTGTCTTGCAGCTAAACTCTAATTACTTCATACATGAGCTATGTGACACCAAAAGTGCTATCCAACTATTCTTTGTCTCATTTTCTTTTGCTGTTAAGTGCAACCTTATCATAATTTAATAATCTGTTATCAACCACTAACACAAGCAGGGATTATTCTACAAGTAAGTAGTGACCAACATATAGCAAGTAAAAGGTTTGTCGAGTGGTGGAATAAGTGAATGAATGAATCAGTAACAGTCAGAAGATCAGAGTGACTGCACTCAAGAGGAAATATACAAGTGGAACCAGCAGAAACTGTGAGTGTTAAATGGAGCTTTAACAATGATAATGATGGTAGAAATGTATTTGCAATTTTGCCCATTATTGGACTCAGCAGAGCTAATATTAAATATCAGCCTTCTTTCTGGAGATGTACCTGAGAAGTTAGCCATGTTGTTTTCTCAACTTATTTCCATTCGAGCTGAAACTTCATCAGCTTCACACTTAATATAGGTGGTTCACAGGCTTTCAGTAAATTTAAGGTAATTTATGATTTCATCTTTCTCAAGTAATTTTCAATCAAGTAAAGTTATCCAACAAGGCTGGAAGTTGCACATGGAAACATTTTATTTTAAGGTTTCATTAGTATGCATAAATTCACAGCCCCTCCCAATCTCTATCCAATTTTGCAAGTAATTGAAAAAAGTGACTCAACATATGTGGATACCAGTTTTTAGGTTAGCAAATGGGGCATGGCATTTTAAATGTTTTAAATGTGGAACATTAACTGTGTTATAATTTAATTTGTAATAATGAACTTGTTTCTCTTTCCAAAATGAAGAAAACTTCCTACGGTAAACATGAAAAAGCAAGGTGGTGTCATAGAAAGCACTTTATAGTATGCAGCAAGACATCTGTTTTCCAGTCCCTTTACTCATTACCTACGGGTGATGAATTTTACTTAATTCACATGGCCTTAGTTTCTTTCTCCATAGAATAACAGCTATATATATTAATAAAGACAGATGCTTAACTAAGTCTTTTCATTCACCTACCACCTACTAAGCCTCTGCAATGTGCAAGTTCAGACTTTTTCTTATTCCTTTAGCTGTTTGTAGACGATCTCACACAAGCACAGACTGGGGCAGGAGCACAGTGCAATCATGGTGGCTACTTGTACATCTGGTTCTGCTTGGGCTCAATCCAAACGTACCATTTCCATCTTTCAATGAGCTTTGCTGAGTACATCTCACTATGATTTGGCAAGTCTGACAAAATCCAGCTAATAATGAACTTTTCCAGATGCATGGATACTTTGTGTTTGCTACAAGGTCAAGCATTTTGTCTCTTCCAGGGCCAAGTAATGTCAAGAGCTATTTCTCAAAGAAAGGGTAATCTCTGCCACAGATGGCATGGCTTTGTTCCAGAATTCCAAAGGCCTGCATTGAATTCTTTTCGTGGGGATTGTCATAACCTTTATACTGCTTCTTAGCCTATTATTGATACTATTAACACCAGAGAGTCTGCTAGGTCTGAGAACCCAACTGCTAGGATTCTGAGGCCTGGAACTCCAGCAGAACCACTTCCTGCTCAAGGTTTGATTTAAAATTGGTCACCTTCCAAATCAATCACTATTATACCATAACAGTATTCCTGGACATGGAATTTGCTATATCCAGAGCACAGAAAAGCTCTAACAGGTATAGCACTACATTTTTGTTATTGTAGGGATGCAAGATGTAGCAATTTCTATTTTTCTTTGGAGCAGATACCCCATTGCATCTCTGACCTCTCTACTGCACATCTCTACATAGAAAGTCCCTAAAAACCTCCAGGGGCATATCTCGTACATTACCATAATGTAAATGTCTTACCAAAGACTTCAGCATACTGGTCACCTCTGCTCGTTCTGTCCAATCAATATAATGTCATTGTTGTGATGGGTCTGTGTGATGTTTGGTGGGATATTCATGCCGTTCATTTCTCTTTGGACTGTATTATGACAGAAAAAGCAGGAGAGTTAAAATATGCTAGAAGAAAAACTGAAAATAAATTTGCTGCTTTTTCACAGCAAGGCAATCTCTTTCTGATCTGGTTTTGTATGTGAAGTAAAGTGCATTTTCCACATCACTGGCCACATACCTTGTGCCTAAGACCTTAATACCCTACTCCATCTGTGATAGCACATCAGTAGCTGTGACCTATACTACTACTTCTTGCTTAGTTCTTACTACTTCTTACTTAGTTCTTACTACTTCTTACTTAGTTCTTACTACTTCTTACTTAGTTCTTACTACTTCTTACTTAGTTCTTACTTCTTACTTAGTTCTTACTACTTCTTACTTAGTTCTTACTACTTCTTACTTAGTTCTTACTACTTCTTGCTGTAGTTCATAGTCATTATCTAGGTGGAGTCTCTACAAGGATGAACAAGTAAATAAACAAAAATACAAGGTTTACCCCTATTGTGTCTTTTAGGTCTTCAGTGAAGGCACTAATCCACTTCCAACCCCCATTATGATAGCTCTTGCTCACAGTACAAGGACTTTATATGAGTATTGTTCCAACTACCGTGTATATCCATTCCAATTATGTGCATTCAGCAGCTGTGGGGAAATGACCACTTACGAGCTAGATCTACTCTAGGATTTTCTGAAGGCCCCTTTCTAAATGGGGTACCATAACACTTGGTGGTGTAAACACCACCACTTGGATTCTATTTATTGGCATCCCCATCATCCCATAGATGTTAAATATCCTAACTCTGTCTCACCTACAGTGAGTGAGTCAAGATGGAGGAGGAGAGCCACCACTTACCTTCTTAGTCACTCTGGATCTCTCCCATTGGCTTCTTCCTGGTGGCCTTGGTAGATAGAACATCCTCTGAAGAACAAAATTCTGTGGAACATAATTCTCTGACTGCTCTTTGTCCTTACATAATATAGCCACACCAGCATGCCCAATGCCCTCAGATCCTTTATTCTTACTTGTACCATCTTCCAGGATAATTTAGGACTTCCTTTTTCTTTAGGGTTGGGTGTTTTTTTTTTTTTCTGAATCCTAAAGACCACTCTAGGAGCAAGTTTATCCTATTCTCACTGCCTTCCTACTAGGAATTTTACCCTATGTCCAAAGTAAATGCCCCTAAATTAATGAATTCTTTATTCAGTCTCATATTTTGAATCCCTTGATCAAGCCCCATTAAAATCCAGTCCCTGATGTACTCTTCTGCATCTTATTGGCACATACTAACACATTTTTTGCAAGCCTTTAAGTACATAGTCTTCTTCCTCCCCTATCGGGCCAGCACATCTCCAGTTGAATTGTACAGGGATTTAACCCAGATTCACATCTTATCGGCTAGGATACAAGGCAAAAGCAGCTTCCAATGGGGTGCCTATTAGCTTGGAGGAGAAATGTGTATGGCATCATCCAGTATCCAGCATAGGGAAAGCTAGCTGTTGCTAGGAAAGGGAGATTAGTTCTGAAAGCTGAGAGGATCAATAAGATTTACAGAAGCAATGTCAGCAAGAGCAACCAACCAGGTGCAACAAGCCATGTTTCAGGATGTTAGGTCTTCCCCACAAGAAAACTTAAGTTCAGCGTCTGCACTGTGCATGACAGACCAGTGTTGGCTGGTGTTCAGATTTCTCTGGAGCTGTGTTGCTCTGAAAATGGTATCTTCAGCCTACTGCTCAGATATGTCTGCTTTTCCACCACAGAAGATAAGAACCTCCTTATAAGGTATCACAGAGGCCCTTTAGCTGTCACTCAGCCATTAACTACTTATTTACTGCCCAATTCTGTCATTATCTCTCTGTATGGCATCTCTACATCTTAGCAATAACCAGTCAACTACGTTTTTATAAGCATTATTTCTACCGTATCTTTACATTATCAAACTCATCATACCTGCCAAAGCAATCTCCTTTGTGGCATTTTCTTGAGCTAAACTACTGAAATATTTGGCAATTGAACTGCCACCTTGTACCAAGGACGATTCATACTGCTATACCAATCACAGTAGCACCTGCTTCATCTATTAGGTGGAAGATAAGTTATTCTCAAATCCCTATCTTACAACAATCCATTTTTTTTAACCACTCAAGACTATCTGTACTAGTGCACGTCCTACAAGAAACCAATGAGGAGGCAATATCAGACACACAAGAAACCCCTATAAGGAAACTTGGGAAGAAAGCTGAAGGGATCTGGGAAAGCAATCAGGCCATGATGTGGATCCAATTCTTCTAAAGAATAGTGCAAAGGGAAAAGTGTGGGAGGAAAAGCCTTAGATGGCAGTGTAATCCTAAGGAAGTCCAGCAAGCCAATGGGAGACCTGGAAACAAAGTTAATGTACCTACACATTTCCCAGAAACAGGTCTGCCTTTGTGTCCCTGCCAACGTCATCACCATCTGCTAGCAGGCCATGGGAGATACAGCCTCAGGGAGAACACAGGAAGAATTTTAGATTTCAGAGCTCATCGGCTGAAGTCATGGGTTAAAGGTGTTCTATAGTGTGAGATCTAATAGGTACATTTGTGTGTGTGTGTGTGTGTGTGTGTGTGTGTGTGTGTGTGTGTAGAGAGAGGTTTTTGCTATAGGGTGTGTGCACTTGCCAGAAAGACAGAGAGAGACAGAGAGACAGAAAGTGAGAAATCACCCACCAGGGAGGATGGCCACACCACAATCCCTTCTCCTCCATTCTCCTCTCAGGATCTTGAGCATGCATGCACACGGACCTGGCGTGAGTTTAAGTTACCAGGTCCAGGACTCCAACCACTGCTGACTACATGGGAGTCCAGTGACATAGCCATTATG
The DNA here is from genome assembly GCF_000334495.1 of Tupaia belangeri chinensis. Classification (NCBI taxonomy): domain Eukaryota; kingdom Metazoa; phylum Chordata; class Mammalia; order Scandentia; family Tupaiidae; genus Tupaia; species Tupaia belangeri. The sequence continues at coordinate 924,827 of NW_006160213.1, forward strand.
CCAACTGCTGGTCCCTAATAGGCACATTTTTATGACTGTCACAAGTCAGCACATATTGAGGACATAAAACATGTAAGTCACCTTTCTAAGCACATTTTAGGCATTATTTCATTATGCTTCACAGAAACATTATGAGGTTTTTGTTTGTTTTGTTTTGTTTTGTTTTGTTTAGGGCACAGTTCTTGCCAGGTAGAGAGAGAGAGAGAAAGTGAGACATCACTCCCTAGGGAGGATAGCCAAGTTGCAATCTCTTCTCCTCAATTCCCCTTTCAGGACTTTGGGCATGAACATGCACCCAGTGTAATTCTAAAGCCACCGGGTCCAGGACTCAAATCATGAAGGTGGTCAGCCCTGTAGGATCCAGACACCTTAACTCCATGCCATCTTCTGGCCTGAGATTATTTCTTTCATTATTCCTTTTTAATAGATGAGGAAACAGAAGCTAAGTGGCTTGCCTCCATTTACCTAGCTGGAAAATGTTATTAACAGATTCAGAGATATCTCTGATTGCACAGCTAAATGCCTTTAATCACATAGTCCCTGTCCTCCAAGAGTTTAGAATCTGTAACGTAAAGAGACATGGGAATAGACAAATATGATAAAAACATAATTGCTTTTTGTACCAATACTTAAAGTACCTATAAGGAAGGCTGCTTAAGAGGTTTTTATTTTTTTTGGGGGGGAGGAGATTTTTGCTATAGGGTGCATATACTGGTCAGAGAGATAGAGAGATAGAAAGTCACCCCAGGGAGGGTGGTGTCACGCCACAATCTCTTCTCCATTCTCTTCTCCAGATCTTGGGAAGGAAGGCACACTCGCCTGGCATGATGAGTTTAAGCTGCCAGGTGTGGGACTCAAACCGCGGTGGACTTATCAGCCATCTGGCTGGTCCCAAGAAAGGCTGCTTACATCTACCTGGGAGAATCAGAGAATGATTTAGCTTATACCTAAGGGAGGATAAGACATTTGTGTATAGAGCAAAAGAACCTCAGGGAAATAAGGAACGATACAGAGTAGGAAGAAAACATGACAGAGTATCACAATGGTCATTCCGGTATAGACTTCAATATTTTCAAATTATTTGAAGCACAAGGGTATTGTGGCCCTTCTCAAAGATAAGAAAATGGGAAAATTTGTGTACAACCCAAGCTCCCTACAGAAGATCCCTCCTTCATTCTTTCATCAGAAGTATTATGTAGATTATAAACTACATATTTATATTGGTAAGAAAAATACTGCTGATGTCAAACCTAGTAGAGAGGATGTTGACAGTGGCATAAAAGTGCAGTGAGCAGTCCACCAAAGAGAGTGATATCTCAAGCAGCAACAGCAGTCATTGTCATTCACAGGTCAGAGTAAAGCCAGCATTTGCAAGGAATGTCCGAAGAAGGGGAAATTTTCTGGAAAAGCCAATTGAAACACAGTTGATAGTAAAAGACTGCAAGGGAGACAATAAAGAGAAATACCTGTCCACAATTTGGCATACACACTCTGATACTAAAAATAAAACCTTCTTGAATGTGTAAGGAAAGAGCAACCCTGAAAAAAGGATTTGGCTAAGTGAAATGGAGATTTTTCCTTTATAATTAGAATCAACCTAATGAGTATTGAGATTCTGATTCCCAAACGTAAGAAGGAAGCATGAATAAGATGGAGGTGGACAATTAAAATATCCTATAAAATAGTGGTACAATAAAAAAAGAAATAATACTCATAAGAGAGAATTATTATTATGTTATGGTATATCTTAATGCACCAACCTGGGAGAAGTTATAGATGTGCTCAAAAAATACTTATTGAGAAATTGCCATGGGCCAGGCATTGTGCTTGGTGAAAGAGACTAGGAAGTGAAGAAGACTGGTATGACCCCTGCCAATATCGAGCTTATAATCTGGAAAATAAGTCAGATCATTACCAGGTGAATGGTGATACATAAAGATAAAAAGGAAAAAAAAGAATATTATAATGGGGAAATAACTGGAGACAAGAAGAAGGAGTTAGAGACTTTCATATTTAAATAAGGTAGTAAAAAAAAATCTCTTAGAAGATCATTCACCTGGTAATGATCTGACTTGTTTTAGAGGTGATATTTAAAATAGAACCTAAAGAATAACATAAAACTAGCATTAAAAAAAAAAAAAAAAAAAAAAAAAAAAAACCAAAAAAAAAAAAAAAGCACAGGGACCAGCAGATGGTGTAATGATTAAATCACTGGAATCTTACGTAATCGACTCGTGGTTGGAGTTCTGGACCCAGAGACTGCCTGTATGTGCAGGTCCCCAAGATCCCAAGAGGAGAATGGTGAAGGGATTATAGCTTGGCTATTCTCCCTGGGGGGTGATTTCTCACTTTCGATCTCTTCTCTCTGGTGAGCACATGCGCCCTGTAGCAAAAATCTCTCTCAAAATAAAACAAACAAACAAAAAACAGAACAATAGTCTAATTAAGGGAAATTATGAGTAATAAGCAGGGCAAATGTGAGAATTGGGGGGAATGTAGGGGCTACCTACAAGGGTCACATCCCCAAGTAGTTAAAAGAAAAGAGAATCCAGTTTACCAAGAGAAAATGGTCCATTCTCTCCACAGGAGAGACACTACCTACACTTAAGTATAAGGAAGAAAGTAAGATAGGTGACAACAGAGATAGGCATGTATCTATTTGCTGATAAGAACACAAAGAAATTATTAGGTTGTCAGGAGAGTCATGACACATTTTTGCATAGAAAAACAGAAAAATATATCATGACTTTTCTGACAACTCAATAATGTCAACATACTATTTTCTATTTTTCTTCACGAATTATATCATAAGTAGAGGATAGCGAGTGTAAGGATATGAGTGAGCTGGAAGGTGAGAAGAAAAATAAGGCATGAAATAATGTTCCCAGAAATGGGAAAGAGATCTATTAAAAACTACATAGCAGAACTTTCAATGTGGTGTTGAAAGTCCATGGATAATTACATACAGTGTAGATATGCCTGTTAATTACTCGTTCTCTAATTGATAGACTCTTTTCTCTGTTTGGCTTTCTACTTGGCGAAACCTAAAGATTTAACACATCCAGGAAAAAAAATGGGGAAATGACAAATACAAAACAATCAAAAACATAATGAGATTTAAACAAGTACATTCACTATGAGCAACCATGTAAATGGTGCTAAATAGAATTACATTATAATTATTAGAATAACTAAAGCTGTAAATAGAATACAACTCATTCTAACATTACTTACCAAATGAAATAAAATAAAATGGATTGCTTCCTAAAATAATTTTTTAAATGTTACCTTTTAAAGTGTTTCAGATTTTAAAAAAAGAAACATATGGACAGGTAGGAAATTTAAAGTAAAAAGCAGATTTCTTTGTACAGTCTAAATATAGATATTGTAGGGTGCCAGATTTTAGTTGAAATTTCTCTATACATAACCCATAATGAGTCCAGTATTTACCTTTTTAAATATTTTATTTCTAACAATAGCTAATTAAAATGCCAATTAACAAGGTTTTTGTATTTCTTTTATGTATACTGTCCCATTTCCATAAACAAGAAAAAAGGCCACCTAATTATAAAGGGGATAATCATAAAGTAGAAATCAAACACATTTTAAACTAAATAAATACAAGAATTTGAACTGTAAAATTCAACATCTTGTAGGGTTTTAAATAGCCTCAATAATAGTCGTAGTCTTCAGGTATTAAAGTGGAGCATTGAAATAGCTTCTATTGTAGTAGTTTCTGAAAATCAGCGTGTATCAAAATTTGTATATTTAGTAAAAAGATGACTATCTGGGTTCTACTCCAAAAATAAAGAATCAGAATCTCTCTCTGGAGATCCAGAAATCTTAAAAACAAAAACAAAAAACAAAACAAAAACTCCCCAAACTATTTAGAAGTAGATGACTTGTACCACATTTTTTTAAAAGAATGATTTTATTTAAATTTATTTATTTACTTATTTTTAATTTGACCAGAGAGGGACAGAGCAAGATAGAGAGAGAGAAAGGGAAAGTGAGAAAGCAAGCCACCAGGTCCAGCACTCAAACTGTGGTTAGCCAGGTGGGAGTCCAGCATCCCTAACCACCATGCCACCTGCCAGCCATGACTATTACCACATTTAATAAAAAATTGCTATTAAACTTCAAATTACATTTCAGACTGATAAGTGTAGTACAAAAACAGTCCATTGATATCTTGGGTTCATGGTAATACTTTATATTGGTTATTGAATCAAACTTTGGTAATATTAATATATTGTAGCATCACATAAATGCCCAGGCATGAAGATCCCAACTCCCAAATATCTATTTATATCTATTTATATCTATTTATATCTATTTATAAATGTCCAACTTTGATTGCAGCATGTTTAACTTTATACTTTGTTATGTCATGGTAAATAAAGAAGTTGCATTTTGTTCATCACATGAATAATTTAGTATCTAGAATTGTGAAATACCACAACGAAAAAACTGAATTCCTGTGGTACTAATGCCAGTTGGAATGTATATTGAGAATTGTTTAAATAGAGGCTATAAAACAGTCATATTTTATTATCTCAGAGAGTAAACTATAAAATCTATTATTTAAAAAAAAATCTACCTGGATTGTTAAAGCTAGTATCAGAAGTGGTTAAAACATCACAGCCATGAAGCCAAACCCATCCAGAGATAAGAGAACCCTATCATCCATGGAGAGGCTGAATCAGTCAGATTTTTATGCAAAGGTCTTTTTGAATTATAAAAAGACATCTGGAGACCTGAAGAACTGATGTTGGTCTGATTCCTGAAGAAAGGTGAGAAGCTAGGCGATTTCAATCACCAGTCCATGAGATGGAAATTATCTGATAGTCACCAGTCAGATGTGGCCAGCGCACTTGAAATGCAGCTGGTGCGACTGAAACACTGAATTTCTAACTTTATTTTAACAAATTTAAACTCAAATCTTAATTTCTAATAGCCTATTCAGCTATTGTAAACTTTTCAAGTAGGTTTTAGACAACTAAGATATATAAATCTTCATTTTCAACTGTACATTTTTGAAATATAAATATAGACCAGGTATAACCAATGACAAATTTGTATCATATTTGAGAGGTGCTATGAGAACAAAATATACATTAGATTTTGAAAGTTTAGTGTAAAAAAAAGAAACTAAATTATCTCATTAATATTTTTTAAATTATTGATTACATGTTGAAATACTAAGTTTTGGACACATACAGCTAAATAATATATTTTGTTTAAAGTAATTTGTTCCTTTTTCTTTTCAAACTGTAGCAATTAGAACAGCTTAAGTTACACAGGAAGTATTCATTATTATTAGGTCATTGGGAAGTCAGGATGCATTTTCTGTTTTTCTATGCAAAAATGCATCATGACTTTCCTGATGACCCAATATTTCTATTGGACGAGGCCACTTAGACAACTTTAAGTAAACTGTTGCACGTGGAGTTACAACTATTTTGTCATGTATTTTTGCCATTTAGTTGATTAAAGCAGGACAATAGAGTATCTTGCACTTAATAATTATTTTTAAAGTGTTGCTACTTATTTCTTCCATGAGGGAGAAAAACAGGCCACAACTCAACCCCAGCCTTAGTCAATCTACTTCACAGACGTAGGCGTGTGTACTCTCTGTATAGAAAGAGGCCCTGGGATGTGAACTGGGGACCTTCCCATGTGGGTTCAGTAGCTTTACTGCTTCACCCTGTGGTTCTTTCTGGTCCCTAATCATTGTTATTTAAATTACATAGGGAAACTGCAAATTGTTATTTACACACAGAGAGAACTAGGAGGAAAAGATATTATTTTCAGTCATAGCAAAAAAGTAAGTGCTCACTAGCTTCCAGAAGCAGAGCCTCAAAGAAACGAAGTTACTGTGTCTGCTAGTGTCTGCTAGTTGTTCCTGCACCCAAAACTCCAAGCAGGAAAACAAACAGAAGCAAGAAGAATAAAAATCATGATTCACTTACTGGGTTTAATGAGGAAGGTCAAGACGAACAATTAGAAACTAAAGAGAAAAAAGGTTTACTGAGAATAGGTCTTCTTTGTGATAAAATGCAAATAATTAAATTTCTGCTACTAAAGTTCTAAAAAGTAAAACAGATGAAAGTCATCTTTTATAAAGCTATGCAAAAAGATCAGAACTCTTATATATCCAAAATATTATTACTCAACAATTGCAAACTTTCTCTGTAAAATAGAGATACAGTGTCTGATATTTTTCTTTAAAAACAGTTTTAAATACAAATTTTTATCATGAAAACCAGTGACAAGTTAGTAATTTTATTAAAGCTATGTTTTAGTACAAACCTGTGACTTTGTATGATACAAGAATTCATTCAAGGGTCAACTCATGGTCTGGTAGTTAAGGCAGCTGGATCCCACATGGCCAACCACATGGTTCAAGTCTGGACCCAGTAGCTTGAGAAAAACAATGCATGCATTGTGGCTGCCCAAAACCCTGACCTGAGGGAGAAATAGAAGAGAAGGGATTGCAGTGCAGCCATGCCCCAATGGGGTGCTTTCTCACTTTCCTTCTCTCCGTCTCTTCCTCTGTCTCGCTCCAATGAGTTCACACTCCAATAACTTATTCAAAACATTCATTGCTTGCAACATAACAAGTGACATAGCAAATGCTTTGGAGAATGAAACATGAGCTATAGAGAAGCACTTCCTCTGCTAATAATTAAACGTCTAGTCTCAGAAAATACTCTAAATTTCATCCACAGTAATCTTACACTGTTTCTGTCTTGGTTGGTTGCTCTTTACTCATCTTCTCAGGTTCTCTATTTGCTTGTTCCTGTATTTCTGGTCCAGGTCATTGATGCTTTCCTTTACTATTCCATTGAACACCCCCATCTAGTGCACTGAAGAGGCACACCCATTAGTATTTTCCATTTACATTTTTCAACCTTCAGCTTCATAACATACAGTACAAATTAGAGGAACCTACTACTTAAGGACTTCTGTCAATGTGGCTTAATATCCTAAATGGGAAGGAAACAAAAAGAGAGTAAAAGAAGCATTCGAGTTAATTACATCAATGAAGAATTTCTTGTCTATTACTCTAAAATTCCATAGTCTATAAAATACATTAAGAAAATAACAAAATGCTGATTTCAAATTACCCTCCACTCAGAATGCAGATAGACATGTATATACTAGATAAGTGTTAACAAATCTAATTAAGAAATATTTATTGAAATAGAGAGAATTATTATTATAATTATCCTTTCCCTCCTCACCTTTCCCCATTGAGCAATGGCTGAACAGAGTATGCAGTACACTTGATGTTAAAAAAAAAAAAAAAAAAGACTCACCTCTCATAAAAAGCTAAGAACATGGATTTAGTATAGCATCTGGCAGATAATTATTAATTATGCCAACTAAAACAGATGGGTAGTCAAGCGTTAAAATCTGTTTTTTGATGACCTGAAATGACAATGAGTAATAGGTCAAACATCACGTTAGGTGGTGATTGTTCTTCATTCAAGAAGTAAGTGGGTAGCTTAAAATTTTCTTTGTTTGAATAATTTTCCTTTCCAAAAGACTTCAGATTATTCTATTTTACATTTGCATAAATACTCAAAGCAAAAAGTGAGAAATACATAATAAAGTTCAGATAACAGACTTCTAGAAAGAATCATGTAAACTTGGTTATCAAAAGGTTGCCTGGTGGGGCCAGCAGATGGTATAGCAGTTAAGCCATTGGACTCCCACAGAGCTGCAGTTCTAGTCCCAGACCCTGTGGCTTGAAAATCACATTGGGTGTTTGTGGATGTATGCCCAAGATACCAGGAGGAGAATGGAGACGGGATTGAAGAAATTACCCTTGGGTGGTGATTTCTCACTTTCCTTCTCACTGTGTCTGTCTCTCTGTCTCTCTGGCAAGTGCATGCACCCTAATGCAAAAAGCTCTTTAAAAAAGAATGCTTGGTATAAAAGGTAAGCTGAATAGATGTGAGGTAGGCCCCATCCTCTTCATGTACCCCTTAAAGAGACTCATACCCTCCCTTAAATCCAATCCATTAAAAAACTCTCCAGGCTATATTTTGCCAAGTTCTCTACAAAAAACTTAATATAGGCAGAAGAAATCAACTGGTCCTTAGATTATAATTAATACTATTCATCTTCACCATCCATTTTAAAGTTCCCTGATTAAGAATCCAGCGAAAGGAAGTCCAGAATGAAGTTGCTGCAACTGCCAACTTACAACTCTCACTGAGCTTGCAAGAACCAAGAGAGACGCTGCTAAATCTCTCAGTTCCACCTGTACTCTTTCTACCTGCAACCAGAGTTCTTTGTAATCAGCAGCAGAAATCATCTGGCTAATGCAGAGACTGTATTTTTTCCCTGGCATGTCAGCAGATCTTCTTTTATGTACTTTGACCTTCTAGTTTCCTTCATTTAAAGAACAAAATTTCACTGTTACATTTGTGCCCTGGTCACTGACACATTTATTAGTTGGATCCTGCAATGATTTGCAAGTGATTGCTGTTTCTTCCTGGAGGACACATTGTATTTTTTGCCCACTCAGGTAATGGTAAATAGGACCATTGTTATTGGTCTAGAAAGAATGAAATAAGATCTAGAAAAGAAGTGTTATTTCCCAAGGAACCTGCCTCCAGTGAAGTCTCTAAAGAGCCTCCTGGTAAGGGCAGGCTCTAGAACGTACCTGCTTCTGCCATCCCTGATGCTTCAGGGCACATCTGGCAGTTCAGGATTTTCTGACTGTCCACCAAAGGTTCCCATTTCAGGTTTTATAGCCCCACTTTTTTTTTCTTTTAGGCTGCTGACTTGAACACTGGAAACGTGTCAGGTCTGTGCATGGCGTGGCAGCTCTGCTTCTAAGACAACTTAATCATGAACTTGATTTTTCTAATAGTTTGCCTTGTGGATGCACAAAATGAGTCTAACACCACCATGGAGTACTTCTTAATTCCATACTTTAGGTTGATTGGTTACTAATTTGAGCTTGCTGTCTTATTTTTTTAGGTCCTTGAAGACATTAACAAAAATTGACCAACTCTACCATCTTTATAATTACCATCGTCTGCCCCTTACAGTATAAGCTCCAAGGCTTGGCATTATCCCTGAACTTTCTGAGCACCCAGCTCAATGAACGTGTAAGTAACTGTGATGCTACTGCACCTATCAATCATCATCCTCATCCTCAGTATTGGGAATTAGGTCCTTATTACTGACCAAAGAACGGTGCAATTTCAGGATTCTACCCTGAAGGTCTCTTTTCTAGAAACTCTATAGCACTGTAAGTGTTAGCCTGTGTTTCCTTGGTTGGAGGGAAATACAGATCAAGAAACAAGGACTTAAGTGTAGTTATTATTTTATTTGGGGAAGTAATATCAGGGAACATATATAGTCTCTGAGATGTGTTCAACCTAGTTGGTAAATCTCTGATCAACTACCAGATCATTTTTAAGACCCTATAGAGAACAATACAGAATATGCCTCAGAATTGTCTCCCAGAGACAAACCAGTGGAACATTTTCTCCATTGGACAAGGTGTCCTTTGGGATGTTTATCCATGTGCATTTTCAGTTTTCTACAGCAGTGTGTGCTGGTCAGGTTCCTGCGTGCAATCCATGCAATATAGAAGCCCAGGGACAGAAAGTAAGAGACACAAACTGCACAAAGATAAATATTTCACTATTTGATGAAATAAAGTTAGCTGAAAGGATATGAAGGGCCCATGAGTTATCTGATGGAGTGATAACCAAATGGAAGAAGAATTAATATCTTGCAAAAGATTGCTTTTAGAAAAGTCAAGAAACTCTTGCATATCAACACCTGCACCTACAAGGAGAAAACTCCTGTATTCTATTGGGCAAATGTTGTGAAAAATTGATTTACAAAATGTGAAACTAGAAAACTAAACAGAATATAAGCAAATGATCCAGAATGCTATAGAAAAAATGATAAAGGCTAATCAAGACACAATAAGTATTGCTTAATACCTAATAGACAAGCAAAGGTGAAAATAGATGATGCTGCTGAGGTGTGGACAGAGTAGCCATAATGCACTATGGTCACTGTGAGGAGTAGTGGACACTACCTAGGTAAGGTCTGAGCACCCTCAGAGCAGCCATCCACATAGTCCTATATTTCTATCCTAAGGATTTCTCAGATCAAGTCAGAGATGTGTCCAAGGGGGTTCTCTACAGCTTGTTTATTGTGACAGAGAATTGAAGGCATTCTGAGTTTCCAGCACCAGGAAAATAGATACAGTGTGATGAATGCCTCCATGCAGTATTTATCAGGAAGTAACAAATCAGATGTATACTAAGTGATATCAAGCAGAGAAAGAGTACCCAATCACAAAAAGTAGGAAGCAGAATGAGGAAGAACACAGTGTCATTTAGATAATTAAATACAAGCACACTAGCAATATAGTTTCTTGAAGGACACATACAAAAGTAGATACACATAAAATAGGAAAATGATCTCTGATGAGGAAGAAAATGGGAATAAAGTACAGAAACAAAAAGAATGAGCAATTTATTTACTTATTTAATACAAAGCCCCAAAATAAATTTGAACATTTTAAATTAAAAACAAAAATGATGGGACCAGCAGTTAGCATAATAGCTATGTCACTGGACTCCCATGTAGTCTACCGCGATTCAAGTCCCAGATCTGGTGCCTTAAACTCACGTCGGACATGTGTGCGTGTGTGCCCAAGATCCAGAGAGGAGATGGAGGAGAAGGGATTGTGGGGTGACCATCCCCCCTGGGGGATGATTTCTCGCTTTCTGTCTCTCTGTCTCTCTCTGTCTGGCGAGCGCACACGCCTTACAAACAAAGAAACAAAAAAAAACTCTCCAAAAAAAAAAGAAAAGAAAGAAAAAAATGAATAATTAAGGCCAAAAACGGGGCATTTTTTGGATGAAACTCTTTGACATAGAGATTTCAGTGGTGTAATAGGAGTCAAAACAAGATCAAAAGCATTGTAAGAATAAATATCAATAAAATAGAGACAATAAACATTGATCATTCAGTAAAGAGAATATTAGGGTAAATAAGGAACATATTTCGGGTAAAATAGTTTCTTTTCTCATCTTTTCTCATTTCTTTTTTTGAAGTATATTTGAAAGCATAAAACATGAAACCAAAGAATGAAAGACTGAACATGATTAAAACGAGCAAGTATGAGAGTAAGTTTCTTGGGACTTAGCTTTGCTCTGTACACCTTCCATGTTAAGATGTTTCTCTTCTATCGTACCCCACTGGGTTGGTTACCGGAAGTAGGCAGAAACCCTCGCTCAGAACACGTTCATCTTCCTCTCCCCTTCAACTCCCCAGACAAATATCTCATGCCTAAGCTGAAAGTTACTGACTTATTCATATTTGAAAATGAAATCGATTTTTAATTATTATTTTTAATAAGCTGTAATTATTGTATTGCTTTCAGTTTTAATTTATTTTTATTGTTTGTAACTTCTTATTTACATTTAATGGCACATCTCTGTGGAATTAAAGATGTTTTTCATTTAATAGACAAAAGAATGTAAAGTTTTCTGTTGGAAAAAAGTAATTTTTGTCTCATAAAAATTGAATTTTTTTTTAAAAATTAGGGTGTTTCAAAGCATGTATGTATGTGTTACTATTAACACATTATTTTTAAAATGTATTTGTATTTCAAAGAGAGTTAGAAAAGTCTTTCTCTGAAGAAATCATTCTTTTGGGGAATTTTAGGGCTTCAGGAAAGCAGACTAATAAAGGGAATATGTTAGATTAGAAGGCAGGAAATGAAGGAGCACTTCCCAAAACTACTCATAGCAGCATGGACCGACAACGTTTTGCTCAAGGAGGCTGAGTTCTCAATTATTTCACCCTTGCATAGTCTCCTATTTCATGCCGTCTATTTGTTTCTATCTTAGCTCCTGGAAACTCCTGGTATGTTCAGGTATTTGTTAGCCATCAATTAAAGAATATGTAGTATTAAAAGCCAACCTAAAGATCGCCTAAATAGGTATAGCATTTAGAGAGTCAAGTTATATCTAGCTGTATATAAATTAAAATATAAAATATTTTATCCCCTTTATATTGGAAAATTAAATTTCACTGTTACCCCACATTTCTCATAAATTTACAATGAAAGAAGTAAAAAGAAATAATAACAGAGGTTGATCTTTTTTTCTGGGTTGTGTGGTATTTTGTATGCTTTCCAATGTCTCAAAGTGCCTTTGATTAACATGGAACACATAAACGTGAACTTAAAGCATGTGCCCCAAATCCCAAGAGGAAAGTGGAGAGGGGACCGCGACATGGTCGTTCTCTTCCCGGGGGTGTGGGGGTTGCTTCTCTCTGTCTCTCTTGCGAGCAAAGATGTCCTGTAGCAAAAATCTTTCAATAAATAAATAAATAAAATTCAAAGCTTAGTCTCATAATTACAAAATAACCCCAGTTAAATATAATCAGTATCTGCTTTGATATATCAAGCAGTACCTGAAAACAATATGCTTTTAATTCTTATTTATTAGTTAAAATTTTATTTTCAAAAAACACAATAACACAGTTTTTTAGAATTCAAAGAAATGAAGTCCATGGAAACTACATAATTGACGGTTTTTATTTTGTGTTTTATTTCAATATTTTGGTCTAGTACCATTATTTATTCATTTTAGTTCTTCGTGACAATTTCTGGCTCTGCCTGCACACATTGAGAAGTTCGTCACAGCTTTTCCTCAGTCCTCTACTCCTCTCTCAGATAAAACACAAGGGGAAAAAAAGCTGCTCAATTTGGTTTTCTAGGCTCTCACAACACCACATATATGGTGTTAATCTCTTAAACCCAGCAAACTGTTGATGTATAAAAACAATATTCTCCAAGTGCATTGGGTCAAGTAGTGCAAAGATACTTACAATGATACAGAAGGCCGGTGTCTCCACTCCCAAAAGAATTACTGAGCTGCTGTTTGCAATGCTCTGTTTTTGTATGTAACTTTTCTTGGCAACAGATGCAATATTTATAGTAAAGTCTATCACCGTTTATTAATGTTATACATTAGAGTTATTTGCTACTCTAAAAATGATATGCTAAAATATGCCGAAGCATTTTCAAATAAAACAAGAAAAACGAACTGACGATTTATTAATTGCATTTCATTGTTTCATAATAGAACATGATAAACCTTGAATAAAAAAATGTAAATATATCAATTCCATTTAGCATAATTGTGCTAACCATTTATAATGAAGTCTCCAAATATTCCTTTTCTACTTCGCTTTGCAAAAATTGCAAAACTTCTCTTTCTATTTTCTCCCACTCT
>NW_006160213.1:938130-946322 GCF_000334495.1 Tupaia belangeri chinensis
ACTCTTTCCGCCATTTTTTTAAAAACCGTTACTTTCCAGCAATTCATAGACTGGCAGACAAGCACAACAATCTGAATGTGCATATGCATACAGTAATGATAAACAACTTGGTCACTAGAATCTTACAATTAATGTGATTTGGAAAACTTGTTGCAGGTGTAGCTCATCTTGCATGGTAAATCTGTTGTAAGATCAAATTAATGAAAGATTTGGTCTCAAAGTTCTAGCAGCCAATTATTGAAATAAGTGTGTTAGTTAATGCATACCAGTGATTCAGTTTGCCAAGAGAAGCAATCCCGACCTGTTTTAGCTACTGTTTTTAATGACAGCGTTAAAAAAAAAACCTTTAGCTTTGAGGAACTGATACATGTGGCAACACTCGATAACTGAATTGCCAAGTTAAATAGAGGACCTGTTGTCATAAAATCTCTGTGTTAAAAAATCTTTGGAACAAGGGACCAGTAGGTGGCGTGGTGGTTAAGGTGCTGGACTCCCACATGGTCAACTGCAGTTTGAGTCATGGACCTGGTGGCTTGCTTTCTCTCTCTCTGGTGAGTGCACATGCCCTATAGCAGAAATAACAATAATAAATAAAATTAAATAAATAATTCCCTATAAAAGTGGAACAAAAATATACATTTACATGAACATTTATTTTTTAAAAAGCTGTAAATTTTTCATACATATGCTTATATTTGTATTCCTAATAGTTCTGAACATTTGGCAGGTATATCTTCATCCTCACTGGGAAAGATTTAACACTAAGAAGAGAGAAGGAATAGATTCTTAGTAGGTATTGGGGGAGAGGGCGAGAAATATAGGACAACAGAAGAAATAGACTTCATTGCTTCTGCAAAGTCAATATGCAAGAAAGTATCTCCATAATTAAGATGGTGGCTAAATGAGAATAGCTATGTAGAAAATAATAAACCAGTTCTTCACATTATATAGCAGGGCAAATTCCATGAAGATGGAAGAGCTGTCTACAAAAACAAACAAACAAAAAAACCAAGTACTAGAAGAAAACACAGATTTATGGTTTATGATTTGTATTTAGGGAAGATTTTCCCTACTATAATTCAAAACCCAGAAACAATAAAGGGGGAAATTATAAATTTCATCAACATTTTAAGACATTTTTACAAAACAAATAGCATAAGGAAAAAAAGGCAACTAAACCTGGGAAATATTTGCAATAATATCATAGGCAAAGCACTAGTTTTTTTGTGTGTGTGTGTGTTTTTTAATGTATAATGAACTTCTAGTAACAAAGAAGAAAGAAATACCAAAACTCTACAGTGTCTATGGCTGTGAAAAATGCTCAAATCTTCCTGTATAAAGAGCATATATTGAGAGATCATTTCTCACTTATCAGCTTGTATATAATGGAAAAGTTTGATGATATAACTATACACGAGTCTGTTGGGAATCATAACCCCTGGAGAGAGGAATCAGTGATATTTAATAAAATTTTATTTAGATTTATCCTGTGACTTAATAGTCCCACTCTAGAAAACTATGTGAAAATATACTGGTAAAATGAAAACAAGGTTATTTATTATAGCACTCTGCCATAACAGAAGATTTTAAGCAAAATATTCATCAACTTGGAAACTGGTTGGATGAACAACGTATACAGGCACAATGGACTTTCATGCAGTTATGAAGAGTACTGAAGACATATACATTTACATGAACATTTATTTTTTAAAAAGCTGTAAATTTTTCATACATATGCTTATATTTGTATTCCTAATAGTTCTGAACATTTGGCAGGTATATCTTCATCCTCACTGGGAAAGATTTAACACTAAGAAGAGAGAAGGAATAGATTCTTAGTAGGTATTGGGGGAGAGGGCGAGAAATATAGGACAACAGAAGAAATAGACTTCATTGCTTCTGCAAAGTCAATATGCAAGAAAGTATCTCCATAATTAAGATGGTGGCTAAATGAGAATAGCTATGTAGAAAATAATAAACCAGTTCTTCACATTATATAGCAGGGCAAATTCCATGAAGATGGAAGAGCTGTCTACAAAAACAAACAAACAAAAAAACCAAGTACTAGAAGAAAACACAGATTTATGGTTTATGATTTGTATTTAGGGAAGATTTTCCCTACTATAATTCAAAACCCAGAAACAATAAAGGGGGAAATTATAAATTTCATCAACATTTTAAGACATTTTTACAAAACAAATAGCATAAGGAAAAAAAGGCAACTAAACCGGGGAAATATTTGCAATAATATCATAGGCAAAGCACTAGTTTTTTTGTGTGTGTGTGTGTTTTTTAATGTATAATGAACTTCTAGTAACAAAGAAGAAAGAAATACCAAAACTCTACAGTGTCTATGGCTGTGAAAAATGCTCAAATCTTCCTGTATAAAGAGCATATATTGAGAGATCATTTCTCACTTATCAGCTTGTATATAATGGAAAAGTTTGATGATATAACTATACACGAGTCTGTTGGGAATCATAACCCCTGGAGAGAGGAATCAGTGATATTTAATAAAATTTTATTTAGATTTATCCTGTGACTTAATAGTCCCACTCTAGAAAACTATGTGAAAATATACTGGTAAAATGAAAACAAGGTTATTTATTATAGCACTCTGCCATAACAGAAGATTTTAAGCAAAATATTCATCAACTTGGAAACTGGTTGGATGAACAACGTATACAGGCACAATGGACTTTCATGCAGTTATGAAGAGTACTGAAGACTATCTACTATTATGGAACAATCTCTAAAATACAGTATCAGGTAAAAAATATCAAGATGGAAAACAGAAGTTATAGTATGCTACTGTTTATCTAGGAAAAGAACACAGTGCATATATGCATATAAAATTATATGTTAATATTTATATAATAGTATTAGAAACTATAAGTTACATTATAAAATAATATAAAATATACACTATAAAAATAAGCATCGAATTAAATATATAAATATTTCCTAGAAAGAGTGGAGAAGACAGGTCCTGCACTAGTGAAAACTATAGTCACGATGCATCCCCTTAGTCCTGGGTCATTTTTGCTGTTGTTTTATTTTGTTTGTTTTATCAGCCAGAGAGCACAAGTATTTACCAGCGAGAGACAAAAGGAAAGAGAGAGAGAGAAAATGGTCACACAACAATCCCTTTATCTTCCTTTCTCCCTCCTGCTGGGATTTCGGACATGCATGCACATATGCCTAGTGTATTTCTCAAGTTTCCAGGTCCAGGACTTGAACCGAGCAGTCAGCCATGTGGGATCCAGCCATCTTTAACTACCATGCCGCCAGCCAGCCCAGTCCCTAGTCTTTAACTGCAATTTCTGACTAAATAAGGAACCAGGACTTAGAGTAATGGTTAATTCCAAGTTTAGGACAAGAAATGCTTAAGAGGAATCTAGATCACCTTGAATCCCAGAAAACAAGTTACTAACAAAGACCATCAGAATTATTTCCAATTAACTCAAGAATTAATATAAAAATCTACCACTGACCAAAGTCTGACCAATTTGAGTATCAATAAAGACAATGACTGCCATGAATTGAAACACAGAAAATATTTTTAGGTCCCTAACTTAGTAATGATTCTAAAAAGGAGACAGTAAGAATACACTTATATTTATAAAATTATTCCAGTTAATAAGTGAAAAAGAAATTATAAAATTAAAATACCATCTTTTAACACATGCTAACAAACCATGGATCTAAGCAGTGATAAACCACTCTAACATTTAAAAACAAAACAAAAAACAAACTACCTAAACATTGTGTCTGCTGGTCAAAGTACCCAATACCATTTATAAAGTACTCTTGCTACAATTGAACCTGATTAGGGACCACATTTGTTGACTCTTATCTCCTGTTTTTTCCTCCTATCATCTATAGGAACAAATCACACTAAGTAGTAACCTGAGTGTTGGGATGGTTCCTCTCCTTCTTGGAGATAAGAACTTTCCCCTATTTACTGTAGCTTTTTTTTTTTTTTTCGTTTGTTTGACTGTTTCTGTTTTTCTCCTAAACATCATTTCTCTCCCCAGCTCACCTAACTTCTGTAGCCAGACATACTAGCAATGCCGTTTCCTTAAAGACTACGAAACCAGGTCTGGAAGTCAGTGGCAATGGGAAGGAGGCCCACAGGGCTCTGTATGCAGAGAGGAGGAGGTGAAACGTGCAAGTTCCGTGATCTACGTGACACTTCTGCGTGACAGTTATAAAATGGTGGCTAAAATGAATACGATTAGTATGAGCCCGTATTTAGTCTCCATTCCAGGGTCCACCATTACCTATACTTCTCCTGAGGCGGTTGTCTTCATTCACTACCCTTTGTTTTATCTGGGCACCAACAAGGAGCTGTGTCAGGCAGACTTGATCTGCTAATTGCCACAATGAGCTCAATCTCCTTCAAGGAGTCATGCCCTCCTGGATTTTGTGCACACAAATCACCTGGTACATTACTCTGTTATACAGCAAGCATTCTGTAAGTTATTAGAGGAAATGAGATAATATAACAGAAGTATTAAAGAAAAGAATTACGGGGCCAGCTGTGGCTTGGTGATGGAGTCCCAAAAGAAATAGAGGAGGAATGGTTATGGCATGACCATGCCCCATAGGAGGTGCTTTCTTGCTTCCCCTTTCTCTCTGTCTCTTTCTAATGGGAGTACGTGCCCTTTGGCAAATTAAAAACAAAGAAAAAAAAAACAGAAAAGAATTATGCATGATAATAAAATAAGTCATCTTGGACTATGGAAATTCTTCATTTTCACTGAAGAAACATATACCTGCTAAGTTGCACTGAAATTTTCATTACAGATTGTGCTTCTCTATTCAAAAAATGACACTCTTACTCATATATTTGTACAATTCTTATGAGTCAATTAAAGTAACTTAAAAAAAATAAAGACTTCTAACCATTAAGGGTAATACTGATATATTCAATTACATTGAAAGTTTGAATTTATTCCTCAAAAGTCATTGTTAAAAGTTAAAAAGCCCAGGGACCAGCAGTTAGCATAATGGCTATATTGCTGGAATCCCATGTAGTCGAACTCGGCTCGCATCCTGGACCCGGTGGCTTGAACTCATGCCGGGTGTGTGTGCATGCATGCCCAAGATCCCGAGAGGAGAACGGAGGAGAAAGGATTGTGGCATGGCCATTCCCCCTGGGGGAGGTGTGTGTTTTCTCACTTTCTGTCTCTCTGTCTCTGTCTGGCAAGCGCACATGCCCTATAGCAAAAACCTCTCCAAAAAAATAAATAAATAACTTAAAAGTTAAAAATCCTTTAGATCAGCAAGTGTCATGGTGGTTAAGGCACTGGACTCCCATGTGGTCAACCATAGTTTGAATCCCAGACCTGGCAGCTTGAAATTCACACCAGACATATGTACATGTATGCCCCCAAATCCCAAGAGGAGCATGGAGAAGAAGGGATGGATTGCAGCCATCGCCTCTGAAGGGTGATTTCTCACTTTGTGACTCTCTCTCTCTGTCCCTCTAGCAAGCACACATGCACTATAGCAAAAATCTCTCTTAAATAAATAAATAGATAAATAAAAGTTAAAACATCATCCACAAAATAGAAGAATTACACCACATATCATGACAAAAAATGATATATAAATTCATAACAGACTCCGCCAAAGCAAAAACAAAAGTAGGAAAAATCCATAAGCTGGAATCTCAGAGAAGCTGAAACATGTATAGCAATAACCCATGCAAAATAAAGGGAGTGCAGTGTCCTTATCCATCAATGCCATGTCAAGTCCACAGTGAGGTACTCAATACACCTAGCTTCTCAAAAACCATGAATTCTGGTATTTACTAGCACTGAAGATGTTGCTAAATGAAGAATTTTGCACACTTTGATTATAGTTTAAGGGATACACTATCTTGCAAACAATTTTGTATTACTTTGTAAAATTGAACATGTGCACATTGACTCCATTTCTAATTATAATTCCTGGAGACATTCTAGAAAAAGTGCACCAAGAAAGAAGACGCAGATGTCCATATTCACATTGAGTGAGATAGTAAAACAATGAAAAGAGCCCAAATGTCCAGTGACAATAAGTAGGTAAATAAAATTATACAGCTGGAAAAATAAGTTGGACAGCCACCTGGATGAAACTTAAAGACAGTTTGAATAAATTCATTCAGTTCCAGATCACTGTGTTTTTACCAAAAAGCTCAAAAAAATAAGACTGAAAACAATGCTTAAGGATATTATATATGTAACAAAATGCATTGTTGCAAAGCAAGGCAACAGTGAGGAGGGAAGGATGTGAGGAGGGAAGAGAGGAGAGAGTGTGAAGCCATATTCGCAGTATCCTAAATGTTCCATTCAGTGGCGCGTTCATTGTGTTTGCATTATCATCACACCTTGTGACTCACACATATGAAACTGAATATTAAATACAGCAAATGCTTTATCACCACATCTTATGATTCGCATACATGTCCAATATGAAATAAATCAAACACTTTATAAGTATGCCTAATGATTCATATATATGTGATTCAACAATAAATAAGTAAACCTAAAAGTAAGATTTTTAAATATACATAATTAAAACTAATTAAAAAGGAAGAAACAGAGATGTAAAGATAACAACAGAATTACCCACCAGACCTTTGGACACCTATTGTTTCATTGGGATGAGGTGAAACAATGATTACCACTAAACAATCCTTTCTTGGTAATAAATTAAATATATGGGAAGGTATAATCCAGAACATTTTGATACAACTCAGAACATTTTGAACATTTTGAATAATAACTTTCTTATGCTGTGTGTTGTATGGCTTTATTCTGGTTGAAAAGACTTAATAAACTTATGGGGGGAAAAATTGCTTCCAGAAGAAAAAGAAAATCCACTGTTTTGAAAAGAATTTTAGGGATACGGTTTTGGAACATTAAATTTTACTAAGGCTCTAGATATAACTAAAATATACAATAAATATAGATGACAGAATATGTTAACACTGTGAAAGAGAAATTCTACAATACAAATGAGTTTCCCAATAAATGAAATGCATTGTCACAAAAAAAGAGAGAAAGGAATGACTTCCGGTTTAAAAGAACATTTCATCGCAATGTGTGAACACATTGTAATATATGGACCTTGTTTGTATCTTTATTCAAACAAAGTGTTTCCAAATGTATCAGGCAAGAGGGATTTGTATTTTGTACACTGTGTGTAACAAATGATTATCTGGTGTATTATTCAAATCATTACTTTTCATGTGGAATATCATTACTTTTTAATTATTTTTACTTGTGATATGGTGATGTAGATATTTTTGTTTGGTTGGTTGGGGTTTTGTTTTTTTTATTTTTTTGCTATAGGGCATGTTCACTCGTCAGAGAGGGACGGGGTGGGAGGGAGTGAGAAACATCTCCCTAGAAAGGTAGCCATGCACGGTCCCTTCTCTTTCCTGTGTGTCTTGAGATTTGGGACATACATGCACATGCACCTCGCGTGCTTTCCAAAGCACCAGTCCTAGACTTGAACTGCACAGTTGGCCATGTGGGATCCAGCTGCTTTAACCACCATGCCACTGGTTAGCCCACATTAGTTTTTAATAAGACCTTACATTTTGGAGATAAATGTTAACATAAGTATGATTTAAATGAAAAAATTGAGTATTTGCATTAAAATAGTTATATAAAGAGAGAGGTGAATGAAACATAGATATCAGTGGTTGGTCATTAATTGATATGCGTTAAAATTGGAAATAAGTACATGCAGATGCTTCGTACTGTTCTCTCTGTGTGTGGATTTGTCTGATTTTTTCTTTATTATAAGGTGCTAAAATAAATAAAAATCAAATATTTCCATGTGTACAATCTACCACATTTACTTCTTTTCAGAGAGCTGTGAAGAAGGCAGAGAATTTAGTATTTACTGTTTTTGGTTTTTATTTTTAATTTTTTGATTCGGACATTAAATGGCTATACATCATTTAGATTGTGAAGACACTTTACCCAGCATGATATACACCTTAGTCCAGCCCAGTGGAGACCACCATACACGACTTACTGTTTTATTTTTTAGAAGAAAACTTAAGCCCAAAGAATCTAAGGAACTTGTGAATCAACTTCAGACTGAGGCAACACTGGGCCCACAATCCAGAGACTATCGACCTTCTTCCAGTGTCTTCCTCCCACCTCTGAAACCACAGAATGCCCTGCTCC